>NW_026853803.1:0-117591 GCF_026571515.1 Ruditapes philippinarum
TATATTTGTGATCTAAGGGGCAGTATTTTGAAAGAAAACCATTCAGAAAGGAGTGTCCTCAATTGACTGCAAAAAGTTATGGTCCTCATTGGAGGGTCCTTACAAGTATGGTGTGTTGTGTGTGTGCGTGCGTGCGTGCGTGCGTGCGTGCGTGCGGTGTGTGTGTGTGTGTGTGTGTGTGTGTGTGTGTGTGTGTGTGTGTGTGTGTGTGTGTGTGTGTGTGTGTGTGTGTGTGTGTGACGCCTTATCATGCACCATATGAAATTTCTGACAGTCCTAGCGTGGATGACGGCAAAGTCTTGCACCAACATGGCCACGAGCTCCTTGATGAATCTATTTTGCACCTGGTATCAACACCTACCGGCCGTCCTGTACCACTACGCATTTCGTCAGTTAAACTGATCGCTACTTCTCCGGTATAGATCCTAACCTGTGTGTCTAACACCTCATCGAAGTCTCGGCTTATCAGTCAATGTACCTCTAATTTAGCACAACGAGCCCAGTCCGTCCCGACACTACAAATGATCATCACGTTCAGCAATATTGCCGACTAAGATCTTTCCCCCATGTTTTCTCCAGATCTCGCACGTCTGTCAGTAAAGAATGGGCAAAAATGTAGATTCATCAGTGAAGAGAACATGTTTTATCTGGCCCACCTAACATGCTCCCTCGCCCATTTCAATAAACGGACTTGCCGATGACGACGACGAGTCAATGGAATTCTTCCACAGGGTTTTATTGATCTCAAATTACCTTCGTAGAACGTCTGAGGTACAAATATTGACCACAAAAGCATAAATGTTATGACTAATTAAGACGCGTTGCCTCGACGGGCCTCGATGATTTAGAATCAGCCTTGAGCTCATGCCTTTATCCTTGTTTGCCACCGCCATTTCTCGTGAAGGGCTAACCATACTGGTGGCATCTTGTTAAAGCTCTGGTGTCATATACATCAAGCGCCACATCAACCTTACGTTGTATGCACCCTAGCGCTCCACCATCTTTACAGTCCCCCACGTGTCTGCTTTTTTTCAAATGCGTCGTATCATAGCGTTTGTTATGTCAAAGTGGCCTATGTAAAATAACTGCGCATAACTATTTAAATGTCGGTGTTTTATGTCCTTATAACGTGTCTGGTAAAAAATTGAATTTAATTCGGTTTAACCTTCAAAATCAGAAAAAGCGTCATTAAGGTTGAAATAAAATTAAGATTAATATTTTGCATTTGCCTTTAAAACCAAATTTAAATTTTCATGGGACACGTGCACTAACATGACAAGATAGTTTCGCTTAATATCAACAAATATAGAATTTTAACTAGGCAGAACATTTTTTGCATCCTTAAATTGCGTTTGTAAAGCAATAAACAGGTAACACCTGGAAATATTACATGTACCTGTTTTAGAACGTTTTTAATTGCGATAAAAACCCCAGCTTCTATTCTCATCATGAGCTCAATGCTGATTTTAGATAATACAGGCCCCTCGAGGCAACGCGTCTTACTCATGTGTTGTGTTTTTTATTGTCTGAATTGTTTATCTTTTCAAAATGATCAAGGAAGATGTCTTACGTTTTACAAAATTATAAGTGTAAACAAAGTGGTTATCTCTCGAAAATGATCAAAAAAAGAATTTGTTGACGTAAAGTATGACTTGTGTTGTCTTTCCATTCAGACACATATTTTGTTTCTTATTATTCACCCTCTCTCTCTCTCTCTCCCTCTCCCTCTCTCTCTCTCTCTCTCTCTCTCTCTCTCTCTCACGTACACACCACGCACATACCTTCCTGGTTTTATTCAACCGAAACATTGCAATAAAAACATTTATGAAATATTTGAAAATGATTATATACTGATGAAGTACTGCGTAGTAAATAAACATATTTATGTACAATTTCTGTCCTTTAAGGATTTACGCAGTTATTATTATTTAAAGCAACGCAAAGAGACATAAATGTCCATAAATGTCTCAATCTTACGGTCTGGTTACACCGCAAGAAATTTTCTGGAGCGTTCCTCGAGCGGTGAAAAAAAATCATCACCGCTCGTTACCGTTCACCAGAAATTGGCTCCCTTAAAGATGACGTCGTATACGGTCGGCTTATGGTCCCCCTACCGCTCCGAAAGTTTTTAGCTACACAAAATATTGCAAGTTGTGAGGAGCGAGCAATTTTCTGCTCCGGCAAAGTTCACAAACGCTCAAACAACGCCCTGTCAAAGTTTGGCACCGCTAGACCCCAGTTTGTTGATATTTGTATCCGCTAGGCCAACGAACAAATCTTGAATGCTGGACTTCCGCTGCTTTGCCATCTTTGCTCGGGCGGTGATTAAACGTTGCAAAACCTTTGGTGGAGCGGTTGTAAGCGTTTTACGAGCGGCCACGGGATTGTTGGAACGGTGTCGGGCGTTGAAGCAGAGATCTATTGCGGTGATGAACGTTGGTTTTGCGTTGGTATGGACTTGTCGGAGCGTGACCAGAACTTGGCTAGTTATAAATACCGGGAGAAATGGACCAGGGGCCCATTTGGAATCTATCAGAACTTCTATCAAAGCATTCCGTTCAGCTCCGAAGTCAAAAGCGGTATGTCGCTAAAGTTACTTTAAAGCCCAGTCGAGCCAACGTCCGCATGCAAAGAACGCCGCTCTATCAATGCTTGCGTCATCGCTTAACCAACTCTCGCTACCATTAAGTCATCGTTATAGCAACGCCGGCTACAGCGGTGCACCACTAAGGCAACGCCCGTGTTTTCGATTTTTTTCCCATTTTGTGTGCGGTGACAAGCGTTGTAGAATTTCGGTTCCCTCTTCCTACCGGTCAAGGAACGCTCTAACAAAGTGTGACCGGGCCTTTAGGCTTTAATTGGTAAACATTGATCAGATAAAAACCCAGAAATGAATTATAATCAACAATGATCACTACTGTTTTGGTTTATAGCAACTTCATTTCGTTATATTGTAAACAAGTTTACCAACTATATTGGTTGGTTGTTTTAAACAATTTCAATCAAACATAGCAGATTCCAATGTGACGCAGAAATTATTTTTACAAGCCCATTTTATATCCGGCGCATGTTATGTTTTTATTTGCATCTGGAAGTATCATTTTATAAACTGTTGTACAATTCTTGAAAATAACAATTAATTATCATCGTATACATCTATTTATGTTCAGGACAGTATTCGATTAATAGTCAATGGTTGCCGTTTTTCGAGGTTTCTTTATTTGATGCTTTGTAAATATGTTTGTAAACATCATCATCATCATCATCATCATCATCATAATCATAATCATCATCATCAAAACATTGTTTCGAGCGGAGTAAGATGAAAGGTAAGAATTCACATCTTACGACTTTCAAAAACACGATTTGCAGGCATTAAATCCAAATACCGGTATCTTTTTTTTTTCGTAAAAAATATATTAAATTTCACCAGAAATTTTTAGTCGTTTTTTGAGTCAAAATACCTACATTTTACAATTCTTATAATAGCTTTACAATATCAACTATATGTAGACATGTGATGTAGACCTTAAATACTTAACTTGGAATTTGATCCAACATACATAACTAACGTGAAAATTGAATTTATCTTTCATTTTGCTGTCAAGACGGACTTCTATATATGATATTTTTGTCTTTTACAGAGCATTTTATCATTGATGACACAGCTACTGCGTCAAATTTCACCTAGAGAAGTCATGGCGCAGATTTTTCTTTTCCAAAAATGGTATGGCGTGATAAACTTAAAAATAGCTAGGTCACGTGACATAATAAAGATGTTGCATTTGAAAATAAAAATAACCTCCAAAACTTCCTGCGTGTATATCTATATGTATCAGTCTAGACATATTTGTGGACAAAAACGAAACAAAAAACAACCAAGAGATTATTTCAGTATTTTACCCATTATAAGACGATTGCTATATTCAGTGCGTTAATCGTAAGTGTGCTTAATTCAAATTTTCCTGTTTTATATTCATCTTAATTTATATAAGTAACATTTTATCTATTAAATTTACTTTATTTTATTTTATTTTATTTCATTTATTTCATTTCTTTTTTATTTATTTCTTATTCATTTATTTATTAACGTATTTCATTATTTATTTATTTATTTATCGTGGACTAACCAGTTCTGAAACCTCTAAGCATTCAAGAGGTCTTTTAATGTAAATAAAAATATATATTTATAAAAATTCTTTACACATGTACACTTTAATCTTTATGTAACATTTCTGTAAAATATGACTGAAATTCAACTTTTAAAAAAGCTCTATTTCCATCTTGGAAAAGCACAACCCACTGTTTTAAAAGTAACATGGCCTCTTAAAATAAAGAACCTAATCTCAAACCCCTTCGAGTATCTCTAAAATTCTACTGTTTAGATTAGCCAATGAAGTGATTGTTATATGACTATCACATGACAATGAAGTACCCTACAAGATGCAGGTACCTGCTTTAAGATATTTTTGTCTATAATATTCATTTTCACAAATAGTTAATGGTGTATTTATGGGACTTACAAAAGTAATAGCAATTTGTATGAAATTACGCTAAGAAATAAAATATGTTATGTAAATATTTGTTCCTATGCACTATTTTCATTTGACATCAGCAGACATGTCTGTTAGAAACTAAGCTTTTATGCACACAAGTTCAGGACATCATAGTCACTTCTAGTAAAAAAATAACAACACATGAATGAAAGGTTTGAGAATAGGTTGGGTGTGAGATTAGGTGCTTATACGATAATTTTATATATTTATTTATTTATTTATTTATTTATTTATTTATTTATCTATAGTTATATTTATTTATTATTTATATATTTAAGAGATTGACAGATGCCAGTTTTCTTGTAGTTAGTAAACCGAGCCATTTGTCATATTTATGTTTACATTTGTTTTTGTATGATTCATGCAAAAGTACATGTATCGAACATTTGCAATGGAAAAAATTTAAACTAAATTTTGATTTACAAGTGATTACCAGTACAATTTTGAAATTTTATGTCACTACTGGCGTAGTGAAATGTAATGATAATATTTTTAATATTTAATATTTCTCATATTTAATATTTTTAATATTCCACTTAATTTTTTTTAAATTCAAAATAAAACATATATCTGTTCATCAAAACTTAACAATAATGTGCAAATAATAATTTAAGCATTTCCACAGACAAGACAATGAAATAATACCGCTATTTATAATTAAAATTATTTATTTATTGGGGACGTTGTGACAGCCTAGCGGTATGAAGATTGTTGCATTTTGGTCGGTATTTCAAGCATCGTTCTGGGAGCCAACGCAGGTAAAGTAATTTCAATTTACGAAAAACAACTTTACTTACAGATATTAAAGAAAGCGAAATGAAAATTGATAATTGACGACGGATGATAACCCCCCCCCCCCCCCCCAACATTTCAACATTTTAACTGATCAAAAACTTATAATAGTGAAGCACCAATTCAAGCAAAAATAAATCCCTGCTTTTTTAAAATGTATGTGTTTTATGTTATAGGTCTCATGGGATGTCCAATTTTCAGAATTTCTAAACATTGGGTTATAAGTGCCTAATGTTAGCTTTAAACTATGGTGGCTGATTTTAAACACTTTTGTGGGCGTGTTGTCGCTAGCGACAGCACAACAAAGCGCCAGGGGCGCGTTATAAAACTTTCGTCTTATTGTCTTGTAGCTAACGATGCACGCCAAACGGCGCATTGTCTTGCGGCGTGTTGTTGCGATGTTACCATGTCGCTCGGTACAAATTAAAGGATGGGCTATTAGCCAAGCGAGACATCGTGACAACGCGGCGCACGACTACGCACCGTTTGTCACGTTTCGCTAAGGACAAGACGACAAGACGAAAAGGTAATAACGATATAGATTCTGTTGTCGCTATCGACAACGCAACGCACAAGGTGTACCAAATCAGCCACCATAATTTACTGTTGCCCCGAACTCCATCTCAGTGATATTATATTTCACCAATCTTCACGCAGTGATTTCCCCTTCATTCATAGTTACTGTATTGTCTAAGGGAAGTAACTGCTGCAAGGAGTTCGATATTTTGCCAATCTTTCTGGATTTCTGATTCCAATAACTTTTAGTGTTGAGAATTGAATACCACTTAAACCGGTGCTTCGGGCGAGTTCGGGGAGCGTGTAAGGTGTAACAGTATAATCCGGCGCTGAACTGTTTTCAGATCACGTTCTTGTATCGTATATGTATTTAATTTAATATGAAATGCATAAAGAAGGGCAATTCAATTCATCTACTTTTACAACCATACGGAATAAATGTGTGCAATATTCATTTAAAATATAATTGTTGTAAAATTGTTGTTCTGACATCATTGTATGTTTGAATAATTAATCCCAGGATTGTAAGAATTTGGAGAGAGCTATGGCAAGGATGTACATGCACCTATTATAACCTGTTTAGACAAATTAAACTGGATGGCATTCTGGATGTGGACAAGGAGATCCATACAATTGTTCTTCACCTTGTGTATCTAAACAGAATGCAGAACTCTGTTGATCGTTTTGTTCATGCAATTTCTCGAAGGCCACTGCGGACTGAAAACAACAAAACACCTCTCCAGTTATGGATTATGGGCCAGATGTTGGATCCCAAAGCCCAGCTTTCAGATGAGTTAAATAAAACGCTCAATTATCATCCATAACCATTTTCATGAACTCACTTCATACTCTATTTTATACTACTTTTTTTATAAAAACCTTTATAGAATTATTTGAGGAAACTATGGTATTTTCCTTTCGTAACATGAAGACCAATACCTGAAAAGCACTATATATGGCTGGCGTATCCCTGTCTTCAATTTTCTCATCCTTTGACACGGCTTTCATTTCAAACCACTCTAAATTGTGCTGAAATATTTAGTTTCAAAGGTGGTTTTTTTTGTGACTGGATTATGTCAATTTTGAAAGTCGTTTCTTTGGCTGTTCAAGGACAGAAAAAATATGGTGGTTTCTCATGTTTGTTTATTCATCATTTCTTCCAGGAAGTAGAGACCTATGGGATAGACTACTGTACACCTGATTTGGTATTCAATGGTGATCAAGAGAGCTTGGTTGTACCAGAACTAGTGCAAATTCCGGACAGTATTATTGGAGAGGTGAATACAAAACTTCCACAGCCTGTTGACAGTCCATATGAAGTGCAACAGTACCTAGATATTTGCCATCTCATTCAAGATTATAATGAATTACAGTAATTCATGCCACAAATATTACTGAAAATATTGGTGTTTTGTCCTTGTATATTACTAGTATGAAGAAATAATGGTTTTTTTAGCTTATGCAGTTCAAGATTGTCAGCTTCTCATATCTGAAAATTTTGATGTTTTACTTAGTTTGAAGAATGTCTTCCTAATTTATATTTCTTAAAAAAATATTAACTTAAAATGAACTGACTTACAGTTTGGTCTAGTTTGTACGAGTCGACCGATGTTAAACTTGGGCTTGACGTCTCTTCTACCCATAAAACAAAGGAATTACAAAGTGAAACCATGTCTTTTACTTTTCAGGACTTGTAGGGTAGCATTTATATGTCAGCAATTTAATGATTAAGTGGCTAAATAGTGTGAGATATCAACTAACATATATTTAATTTAGCTATTTAAAAATGGCTTTTAGATTCTTCTCTAGTATGGCAAACTGCAATGAAACTCGACTTTAGTTTGTTGAAAAGCCTAGGGCAGAATTCATGTATAACAAAAGAAAAAGGAAGCCTTGTCAATTTCCTTCCGGTCACAGCTTGTAATGGCATGATCATATTGTCAATTTGTAGCCAGATGGATCTGTGTCATCACGTTTTGCAAATTCTGGTTAACTTTAATAACTATATTTGTGCAGTTGAAGGATGGATAAACATGATAATTTTGAAACGGTTTTTGTTATAACTTACGAAACCAGTTATCAAAACTCTTAGACACATATTTGCTATGAGAAGAATTAGCAAGTCAAATCAAATATTTTTTATTCTCTAAGTACATTAACAAAGCACATAAACAGATAGAAAGCATGGGGATGTAAATGACAGAGAACACACGGAACGATATCTTACAACAACTGAACAACTAATGTAAATGTCTTTAGCTATGTAACTTTTGACTGGGAGCAATTTTTTAAATTGGGAATAACAATAAAGATATTTGAACTGGTATTTCAGTTTCATTTCTTCAAAATAGCTGTCTGATATTATGCTGGCTAAAACTTACGACAAACTGAAAATACACTTATTCTGAATGGAAATATAATAAGCTGTAAACAATCTGGAACAAGAATTATGACAGGGTGATGAACACCCCCCCCCCCTTTTTTTTGCTTAGCAACCTTGTCATTGAAGAATGACAATTTTATTGAGAATAAAGTAAACACAATAAATACCATATAAACCTAGTAGAATATATCAACAGACAAAAAACAGGAAAACAACAAGGGGCGATAACTCTTAAACCATTGAATCAAGAGTAACTGTTTGTGTGCAGTGCACTTCTCAATGAGATCTGCATGTCTATGAAGTTTGTTGTTCATATCTCAAAAACTTCTGAAGATATAGCCATAACAAAAAGAAATGAAGGAAAAGAAGCATTGAATTACACTGAAATGAAATTTTTCATAAGAGCAACTTCTATTCAATGCCAAAATCAGGTGCTCTAACAATTATGTACAGCATGTGCACTTCTACTTGTTCATAATCTTCTAGGTCTTTAGTTTTTGAACATTTAATGGATTGCGCACAGGTGTTTACATTACTGAGCTTGTGTGATGTATGGTCAAATTCAATTATGCCACAAGGAATGCTGCGTGGAAGGTTCATGCTTCCAGTAAAAGCCTTGCAGACATGGCCCATGTGTACAAGAATGGTCTCTTCATCTCCATTTTCCTCACTTATCCACTGGGTGGTTATACTACCTCCTGTAATATAAATTGTGAATAGTCTTAACACAATATTGAGCTGAGAGTAGATGCTAGGTACAACCAACATTAAATATAATCAACAAAAGTTTTATGGTTTTCTTTAAATGCAAGTTTATGCACCTTCTGTCATTCATTTTAATGCAAAACACACACCAAAAGGCATACAGAGTACACTGATTAACAAAGTTTATCTTAAAAATCAACATTATACATAGGTGATGATTGACTATAACTTCCCGAAAAGCTACCAACTACATTTGTGTACATTCCAAGGCAAATAAAACAACAAGCAAGAGGGCTAGGAAGACCCTGGATCAATTTAAAACAACTGTATCGAAAACATGCAAAAGTACTAGAACGTCATTGTTATTAAAATTTTAACTTTCATTGTAAAATAGTCAGTGGCTGTAAGCAGAACTGTGCTTGTTTATACTTACGCTCCACTTTTTTGAAGAATTTCTTCATGTTGTAAACAATAATTTCCTCCAAGGCCTTGTCACTCTCGTTCTCTGAAAATGTGGCCCTGAAGAATTCGCCCATTTCCTCTGCCGAAGGGAATTTGCCTTGTAAAAAGAGCTTGATAGTATCCTTTAAGACAGCTTGCTGTCGAGTGGCTTTCAGGACACCATGCAATTGTAAGCCTGTTAAAAAAGTACATGACTTTGTTGAACAGTAAAATATAAATTATGTACCAAAAAAACAAGTCGGCAAGATGACACTGAAATATCTATCACATAAACTACATTGTAAATGACTTAGCAGACATTTATGACCATGTGATGGACAAAATATTATTTCAAACCCAGTGTCGACAACAGATGTTTCACTATTATTTAACTTCTACACAAGACAAGATCGATGGAAACACATGATGTTTCCAGAATGCTTGCTTACAATATATGCTCCCCAAATCATTTATATAAGTTTGGTATGTAAATGCATGGTAATGAATATAAGGACTAAATATTTGTGTTTTTTTCTTATCATTTATAAATGTGCAAAACATTATACCTTCTATGTACTGTGTTAATGGCCGTAGGTGCCTGTAGAATGCGAAATGTTCGTGTAATGCGTCAATTGCCTCTGTCCTATTTCTGTCAGTAAGAACCTTTCTAAAACCACTGGCTTCTAACATGTCTTCTGCATTCAATTCCCCAATTTTAGTATTGTCACAGGTTTTTCAACTGAAAAAAAATGATGAACAACTAGAGAAGTCACTGAGTGTAATTAATATGCTCAAAGACACCCCCATCCGCCAATTAAATTGGTTACAAACTGCTTTGTAACATGACAATGGAAATATAAAAAAGGAGGTGGAGGTTTCAGGGGAGGGGAAACTATACAAGTTGTTATGTCTTCCGCCACAAGGTTTTACCAATTGAGTTTACCAATGTCGGTCTGTATCTGATTTGTCTGTCACCAGGTCCTATTTCAGACTATAACTCAAACAATTTTTATATGATCTTCATCAAACATACACATACCATAAATTACCAAAAGTCTAGGTTCAAGTTTCAGTGCAAACAAAATCTCATCATTCACTGCTGAGTTAATGCTCTATCAGCCTTTTTGAGACTTTCTAGGCTTTACATTAGGATCTTCACCAAACAAGCACAGAAGAGAGGGTACTGATGTACAAAACATATTGCATGGAATTTTAAAGTTCTCTAGAGAATTAGATATATGTATAAAATAGATTGACACAAAAATACTGATTTGCAATTTCATAATTGACAGAAAATCTAATGGTTTTCTGATATAAATTATACAGTGCTTTAGTTAACACTTTGTCCTCAACATCACTTACTGGTGTAATAGCATGTTTCAAAAATCGACATTTCACACTAAAATTATAATATATATATATGTCAAGTGTTTCACAGTTATTGCTCTGACACGTGCAAAATTATCAAATTTAATATTTGACCTTAAAGTGTGCATTGACCTTTAACCATGGATCACAAAAGTACTATGCAACACTTCAACTCCACAATGAAAAACTTAGGACCTTTGAGTTATCTTTTCAATTAATAAATCCATTACCTTTTCAATTACTGAAACCACATCAGCTCTGCCAATACCTTTCTCAGTAATATCCCCCACATTTGGTATTTTGCCAGTATAGATGTATTCCGCAATGTATTTATGGAAACATTGGGGCCCTGGGTGTCCCGAAAGAAAAGCCATTGAAATTGCTTTTCCAAGTAAAAAGTAGATTCTCTTCCTCATCATTTGGGAATCAAAGTGGAAACCATTGTGCTCAAAAAGTTCTTCATTTGTAAAAAGTAAGGAGAAGAACTCCCTTGTCAGCCCTCCAATGTCTATTCCTTCTTCCCCAACAAACTTCACTTTCAGCTGTTTTTGCCAATCTTCTGTTGAACTTTCTTCCAGCTGTTCAATAACCGTTCTAACAAACTGTCTCCTCACAACATTTATAGTCCATGATTCTTTTTCCAAAGTCATTGATATGTCTTGTAACGTTTCATCTACAAAAACATTTGGACTAAAAAATATTCTATTGCAAAGTCAAATTTTGAGGTTCATCTGACAATTTTTGAATTTTCTGGGAGGTGAAAAATGCCGTAATACCTGTTTAGGATTTAACATGGCTCTAGTTAATTAACAAACTGACAAACACTACTGGAATATGTATGGGTCCAGCTGTCAAGCTTACTTGTATTTGTTGACACCATATCTTGTAAAAATACCTATTATTATGTTATTTTAGTCACTCTAGCAACTTCCCCAGAATGACAGCTTGCTTGCATCACACAACGACCTCAGACACGTTTACCACTAATAGCTATCAGGCTGGTACAATAATTCTAGCAACATCATTATGAAATTTGAGCTCTCGAAAATTGTAAAATGGTACATTTGTAAAATCCTTTGAAAACAACCAAAACTTCATTTATTGGTACAAAAAATTGGTACAGATTTTAACAAGTAAAAATATGATCATACTTTTCAATTGAAATTCGGCTCTCTCCGCAGCTGGCTGCATGAACTTCAAGAACATCTGCACGAAACTTTAGCCCGCACTTTAGCCCGCACAATGGACACTGACTTCCTGGTGGATTTGGACTGAAACATACAAGCGGGCAAATATGGCCCATATATCACTCACTTGAATAAAATGTACCTGTTTTGAATAAAGCACAAAAAAGATAATATCTTAAATGTTTCTATTTAGTACATATAAGGCAATAGAGCCCATGGGCCCAGTTGTTCGAAACTTTTACAGGCTGTTAAGCTAACAGTTGGTTAACTGTTGGTATCATTTTCCGACAGAACACAATACGTATGAGTTAGGAATAATGAAAAATTTAAAATCTTTACAATACAATCAAAACACCATACTTCAGTTTACCAACAAGAACAGTATCGTCTATCAAAATTTAATAGGCAGTTAGTTAAACAGACTGTTAAGGTTTCGAACAACTGGGCCATATTGCTCATGAAACATTGACAAAAGGTCATTATTAAGCTGATCTTTGATAAATACTGAAATGTGTTTCAAGAACTGTAAAAATAGTTGAAATGTGCGACCACTAGGGTGGAGAGTTAAAATGTGTGACCACTGTGGTGGATTGTTGAAATTTGTGACCACTGGGCCGATTTTTGAAATATGTGACCACTTGGCCGATTGTTAAAATGTGTGACCACTGGGGTGGATTTGTTATAGCATTATCAAAGCGAGAGCACTTTAGAACATTAAATTTATGATTATTAGGATTATTAAAGAATTTTTTGTCAATATATTTTTCTCTTATCAAAGACAACATTTTACAAACAAAACAAAATGATATTCATTTCCATTTGCTTCGGGACATAATTTACATATCAAGTGTTCTCTTAAAATATTCTGGTATCTACCTATTCAATTTCTAAATCATGGAAGGACAACCGAAGTTTGGCAAGAGCATTTCTAATTGTCAATACTGTTAAGTAATATTCATGTTCGATATTGCATTTAAACTGTCTATACGCATGCAATTTAGAACTATCATTTATAATTGTTTGCCATTCTTATAGATATTGGTCCTTTAATTTTTGTACAAAGGAATTTATGAAAAAGTCTTCATTAATGACTGTTTGAATATACCAAATGTAGCCAAAACCATTTTACATAATAAATTGCGAATACCAGAACACCAATTAGATTGCGTCGTACTATCCAAAAACAATTGCATAAAATAGCATTTTTTAACTAATCTGTGCTCACCCGTTTTGAGTATTTTACACCAATATCTTACGATCTTTTAGCAGAATTTGTAAACATAGGAAATCTTCCACAGTCACCTAGGACCCCTGCATTAATTGTTTTTTCTTTCACATATTAATATCTTTTACATGCATAGTTATGCACTAACTCTGGCTGTACTAACTTATGTATACCCCATATTTCTGAACCGTAAGTAAAATAGGACTAATTTTTGTGTCAAAAATATTAAAAAATACTTTTGGGGGTAACTGTCCGTAGGCATATAATTGCGAAAGTATAGAAATAAGTACTCTTTTTGCTTTAGACGCTTGTTCACTAGCCATTCTGTTTAAGGACAACTGTTGAGTAAATGTTACACCTGCATAACTAAAATTGCTTACAACTTCAAGAATTTGATAATCATAAAACCATTTCTCGCCTTTCGGTAATTTCCCATCATTCTTAAAAACCATTACTTTAGATTTTACAGGATTAAATTTTACATTTTTTTCATCACAGAATTGTTTTTACCAAATTTAATAACTGCTGAAGACTAAATACAGTATCTGCAGCTAAGGCCAAATCATCTGCAAATAATAAAGATGATAACTCAGTTGTATCTTGGAACAGCTGGATAGCTCTGATTCCACTATTTTCAATTCGTTTAATTAATTAATCAATAAAAACTAAAAATAGAATTGGCGAAGCCATGCAACCTTGTTTTAGACCTATAGAACAACTGAAATATTCAGTAAGCCCTTCATCAGTTCTATCACAAGCTTGCACCGACCTTTACATACCAAATATTGCATTATATAATTTACCTTTTAAACCGGCTTGTTTTAAAGCTTGCCAAATATTATGTCTATTTATCAAATCGAAACATTTCATAAAATCAATAAATGCTACATAAAGTTTACCACCTGGCTTTGATAACTGTTTGTGTAAATAACTGCTTGAAGTACATAAACATTATCAATTGTCGAGTAACCTTCTCGGAATCCAGCTTGGGGTTCGCTAATTTTATTAAAGATCTTAACATAAAAAGTTAATCTCCGTGTCAAAATACTAGTATAAATCTTGCTAAACATGTTTAAAAGAGAAATACCTCTATAATTATCAGTGGAATTTATATTTCCTTTTTTAATGTATAGTAACAATAATTGCCTTACTCCATGATTCCGGAAAATCACCATTATTTTATAATCTATTAAATATCTTATTAACTAAAGAAATCAATAAATCAATACCGTTAATAAAAAATTCTGGAATAATATCATCTTCACCTTTCCCCCCCCCCCCAAAGTTCCTCTTTTAAGTTCTTTTACAGCCATTAAGATTTTTTCGTCTGTAATTTCCGATATAAAAATTGAAAACTCTATATCATTATCTATATGCTCTGGTAAAATTGAATCAATCTCTTCAAAATTTTCATAGTTAATAACATTGAATAAAGATTCAAAATGATTTTTCCATTCGTATAAAGTTATCGAGTTTGAACAGTGTGCTTTCTTATTACACATGCATTTAAGTTTATGCCAGAATGATTTTGTACTATTTGACGAATCTATAAGCTCGTTGTTTATTGTACAATTCTTTTTGTTTAAAATTACACATCTGTTTAAATGTGTTTTTGGCCGATAAATAGTTATTCAAATTTTCTTCCGATCTATTTCTCCTAAACATACGAAGTCTGCTATTTTTTTAAATACTTGAAGAGTAAAAAAAAAAGATTTGCATTCTTTATCAAACCATTTTGGCTGTGTGTTATGATTAATGTTTGACCTTTTTAAACAACATTTGTCGCTGTACATCATTAAATTTAGAAACTTAATTCAGACAATGGTTTCGAATTATCTACTATTTCTACAATAATCAGACAAGCCACACAAACACGAACATTTAGTAATTTAATTTAATTGCAAACGTTTCGGCTATATGCCTTCATCAGTGCAAAACATAATAAAATTACCGCAAGCGACGTCATAACGGAACACGCGTTAATCGCGCGAAAAACGTTATGGCGTTTAGCGGCAAAACTATGATAACATGTAGAAACAAATATTTATGCTATAAATAAAGCTGGTACATGAATTAAAATGGATCAACAGTGATACAGATGTCTATTAGACAGTGTTAAAAAAAATAAGATAATAGACAAACATATTAATATTCATGTAACCTATTATAAATCAAACAATACTTTATTATTTAGTCCATTTGGAATCATAGTATTTAATTTATGGATCCAAAAAGATTCTTTACATAACCGGTCCATGTTGTTGTCTATAATTTCTATAGGTAAAAATGAAAAATCTGACAATGAACACTTATTATCGTTTGATCCGAAATGGATCGCAACATGTGAAACTGGATTAACGTCACAATTTCTTATATCAAATCTATGTTTATTCATTCTGCATGATACATTTTGATTAGTCTGACCTACGTATTGCTTTTTACAGCCTTTACATGTAATGAGGTAAATTACATTACGCGTAGTACAATTTACATCATTGTGTAAATCAAAAGAACTACCTGTTATGCTGCTATTAAATTGGGAACCAACAATTATATTGTTACAATGTGAACATCTACTTCGTAAACATTGGCTAGATAAAAATGTGCGATCAAGTAAAGCACTTCTCATAAGATAATCTCGAATGTTTTTAGGACGTCTATATGCTAAAATAGGTTTGAACTTGGTATGTATATTTTTAACGCTTACCTTATCAGACAAAAGTAATAGATCCCAATATTTATTTAAGATTTCACCAATATTAGGCAGAGATGTATTAAAACATACAGTAAAAGGTATTATTGAACTAGTATTTTTAACGACAGGACTTAGAGCATCATTTTGGGACATGCCTTCAATTTTAGAAAACGCTTTCTCAATAATAGATTTAGGATAATTTCTATCAGAAAAATATCTATTTAACGTATCTAAAGACTGCTTAAAAGTACCGTCATCGGAAATGACACGTCTATAACGTTTAGCTTTACTAAACGGGATACCACGTTTACATGATAAAGGATGAGAGGATGTAAAATCTAAATACAAATGCATATTTGTAGGTTTGCAAAATATATCGGTAACAATTTTTCCTGTTACATCTTTAGATACAGAAACATCAAGAAAAGGTACCGAACTTTTAGAAATATTGTAAGTGAATTTAATATTCGGGTGGAAACTATTTAAGGAATCTATAAAAAAGTTTAGCGTTTCAAAAGAATCATTCCAAATCATAAAAATATCATCTAGGAAACGTAACCAGACATCAGGTTTTACATAAGTAGAGTTAAGAAATTGCTCTTCTAGTCTACCCATGAATAATGAAGCATAAGAAGGTGCCATAGGGCTTCCCATTGCTGTGCCCATGGTTTGTAAATAACTCTGATCGTTAAAGTCAAAGCAATTATTATGTAAAACAATATTTAACAATTTCCTTATATCATTAGCTTTGATGTTATTGTTTCCTTTATCTTTCTGTAAAAAATATATACAAGATTCAATACCTTCATTATGAGGGATATTTGTGTATAATGATGAAACATCAAGGGTAACTAGATAGGTGTCTTTGTTTAATTTAAGATTACGAACCTTATTTATAAAGTCGGTGGTATCCTTGATATAGGAAGGCAAACTTTGCATATAAGGATTTAAAATAAAGTCTAGGTATTTCGCTATGTTCTCAGTACTGGAGCTACATGCTGAAACAATGGGACGACCAGGGTATCCAAGAGGAAGTTTCTCATCATATGATTTATGCGTTTTCGGTAAAATGTAAAATTGAGGTGTACGAATAGTAGACGGGAACATGTCAAATTGTTTAGTAATGCTTACATTATTTTCCTGTATTTCATTTACACATTCTTCTATGTTTAACTTAGTCAAATTATGTTGTTCCTTTTCTACTTTTTTGTAATATCGCTCATCGTTCAGTTGTCGATTCACTTCGTCGATGTACTTCTGTCTGTCCATTATAACGATGGTATTGGATTTGTCTGCCTTTTGATAACAATATTTGTATCACGAGATAGGTCTTTAAGCGACTGGAGTTCTTGCTTGGATATATTAGGACGAAACCGGTTTTGTTTAGAAGAGTGCATAATTTCATTACTTATAGCCTCAATATAAAAATCCAAATAAACGTCTCTCCCGCTAGGTGGGGTAAAGGTAGATGATGTTTTATTATAGAACGGCAAATTTTGATATTCTTCTTTTTGGTTATTATCATCGCTTTCGTTGTTATCATTTTTATACAAATCATTGAAGTACTCTTTTAGTCTTAAACGTCTTGAAAAATGAAAAACTTCTTCCGCTAATCGAACCTTATCATCCGAATTATATCGTGGACAAAATCCTAACCCTTTTCCAAGCACTATCAGTTCAGTTTCTGACATTGGGCGTGATGATAAGTTCAACACTGTTTTTTTACCTTGTTGTATCTGACTTTTCCGCTTTTTATATTTTTTATATTGATATCGTGTCTGGAATTTTTTGAACCTTCGTGATTTTGCTTTGTTGTTATCATTGCGATTTCCTTTATTTCTTGTAACACTATATCCATTTTTTCTAGCAGTTGATTTGTTTTCAGATTCTTTGGTTCCCCGTTGATCACGGCCTCCCTGTATGTTTTCTTGGTGCCCGGGGTTTTCACGTTTTTTGATTTTTGATTTTCTAAGGTTGGTTGGATTATACCTGTTTTTGTAGTTGTTGCAGCTTTGGTTGAAATATTATTAACATTTTTGTTAACCTTAAATTTCTTTGTCGATTTAGATGATCTTTGTTTCTTTTTTACCGTTTGCCAGTCTTGTTCACTATTATAATTTACAATTTTCGGCGACGTTGATATGGAATCAGTGGTGACAGGGGAATGATTTCCGTTTTTATTCAAAGTAGGTAAAATAGGTTTGAACTTGGTATGTATATTTTTAACGCTTACCTTATCAGACAAAAGTAATAGATCCCAATATTTATTTAAGATTTCACCAATATTTTTTTTTTCTACTATTTCTACCATATATTGATTAATAAAATCTGGCGATAAAATCTCTGCCAATTTTTCACGAAAAGTAGTTATATTGTATGGTGGCATATTTCTGCCACCAGATAACCTGATAATTAACTAGTTAATTAAGAGGTTAACTAGTTACGTAACTAGTTAACCTCTTAATTAACTAGTTAATTATCAGGTTAACTAGTTACGTAACTAGTTAATTTTTTCAATAAAGAAAAGATCATAACGGGAAATAAATGCATGTTTGTGCCCGCAACTGCCATCCCTTATTGTCAGCTTAATATTAAGAGGTTAACTAGTTACGTAACTAGTTAACCTGATAATTAACTAGTTAATTAATAGGTTAACTAGTTACATAAATACTTAACTAGTTAACCTCTTAATTAACTAGTTAATTATCAGGTTAACTAGGTAAGTATTTATGTAACTAGTTAACCTAATAATTAACTAGTTATTTATCAGGTTAACTAGTTACATAACCAGTTAACCTCTTAATTAACTAGTTAATTATCAGGTTAACTAGTTAGGTATTTGCGTAACTAGTTAACCTGATAATTATCTAGTTAATTAAGAGGTTAACTAGTTAAGTATTTATGTAACTAGTTAACCTATTAATTAACTAGTTAATTATCAGGTTAACTAGTTACGTAACTAGTTAACCCGTTATCACTTATCTATAAATAGCATTGTTTTGCTCCATTGCATTGATACATGGTCAGATACTGGAGAGAATGGTCAGATACTGGATTGAGTGCTACTGCAATGTTATCAGATCCCTAATCTCATTCTGACATGACTCGCTTTTTATTCCCCTTTGAAGGTATCATTGTCGGATAATGATGATGCTTTTACTGTTCTATTTTACCTTGATTGTAAAATAGTTTGAGTTGTAAAGCAATAATTGTACCAAAACACAATTAAATTTGTATTAAATATGTATCTTTGAATTTAAAGACAGAAGTAAAAAAAAACCCAGAAAATGAATGCAAAATACATTTTATTCAATGTTGTAATTTAACATAAAGGTATAAAGTAATTCAAACAACCATTTAAGATCGTTTACTGTCATATCTTTGAATTGCAACTTAAGACTAAAACTAGCAACACTAACAAATAATAGTGAACTCTCACACAAAATACATAGGGCATTGCACAAATCAAGATGTGCATGCATTAAGTATGTTTAATTACTGGTATCATTTAAACACGCACGATTCATATAAAATCGTAAGCATATAATGAATATATCAACTAACACAAAAAAGGTAATTGCACAAATGTGCCATAAGGCATTTTTAATCAATGATATAATTTAAACACGCATCCAGGAGAGCATCGGTGGACATTTGTAAACATTGGATACCGGGCCTATCGATATCATCCTGATCTATGCTCCTGATCCATGGTTAACATGACGAAGATGATGATTTACTTTATTTTGATTTGTCATTTCTCAATGTGTGTAATAAAGTTTGACGTTTGTGCAGTTAACTCGACTGCAATATCAGAAATACCTAAATTAAAGGTGTTATGAAGCCCCTTTATGACACGTGTCGCACGTGTTGCACGTGTTGCCAATTCATGGATGTAAAAGTGCCAGTGTTGGATTGGCCCCTTCATTCCAGTCATTGATTGCATAAAAGAGTACAATGTGTATAGCAACATTTAATTAAATGCTCTATGTAAAAAAAGTATTATGCTTCACCGAGATCAGTTTAGCATTATAGCAGTTACCTAATATTACGAAGATTTTATATACTTAAAGTGTCTTTTTTATTATTGACAAACTATGTTGTGTGTTTTAAAGTTTTTTTTAGTCCTATGTTTTTGGACATACTAAAAGAGAAAGATATTCTGTTACAAACAAATATAACATTGCATGATTTACGACATTATTCGTTTCTTGGTGTATTTGTATACCTTCCTGTTAAGGTAATGATTTGTGTATCGACGAGTACATGGAATGTTGTAAAGTAATTAATCAATACTTTCCATATCTTAATGGACAGGTGCAACAGGGTTGGTGGTTATAATAAGATACATCAATAAACCCTTTGATTAGTTTATGTTTTATAACATGCCTTTTCATGGGTCAGTACAAATGATTACTTTAAGGCCCGATTACGTTTCATTTAGGTATGTATATTGTTTATATCAAATAGGATATGTATTAGTCAGACAATGAAAGTCTTAACGTTCAAAGGCTCTGGACAAATAAACAGATACACAGGAAATTGACCCGATGCTTTGAGACACGTGCAATAAACAAGGGAATATCTTGCCGCTCATGCCAAAATGCTATTTTCGCTAAAAATAACCATATTTTCGTATTTTAGTTATACCCCGCTCATAAGCGGACAGTACGGGTATTCCAAATATTATGCAATATCTCTTTATTGTATCATAGTTTGGGGACCTTTCTGTTGAAAAAGTTTCAGAGCTAAATCGTATACATATACATGCACAGTGCGGTAACTAGAGTGCAGGTATCAGTTACCCGCACTCCAGATCATGCCCGTTGATTGGCTCATTTTTGCTGGGGTTTACATATTGTGACGGCAGAGAAAGAGAAAGCGGCAGAAATATATTCAGATGCTCGATCATTGGTTACTTTTTCCCGGGGTTTAAAATTGTGACAACAGGGAACGTGTTTTTATGTTCGACTATGATACAAAAGAGAAAGAACACCGAAATACTCGGCAATCTGATTTATACTCGGGGGCTACGCCCCCTCGTACAAATCAGATAGCCTCGTGTTTCGGTGCTCTTTCTATAACTAGATAAGTGATAACGGGTTAACTAGTTACGTAACTAGTTAACCTATTAATTAACTAGTTAGTTAAGAGGTTAACTAGTTACGTAAAAACGTAACTAGTTAACCTCTTAATTAACTAGTTAATTAACAGGTTAACTAGTTAGGTATTTACGTAACTAGTTAACCTCTTAACTAACTAGATAATTAAGAGGTTAACTAGTTAGGTATTTACGTAACTAGTTAACCTATTAATTAACTAGTTAATTAAGAGGTTAACTAGTTACGTAACTAGTTAACCTTTTAATTTTAAGCTGATAATTTAATAAAAGGATGGCAGTTGCAGGCACAAACATGCATTTATTTCCCGTTATGATCTTTTATTTATTGAAAAAAAATTTTTTTTTTAACCTGATAACTAACTAGTTAATTAAGATGTTAACTAGTTACGTAACTAGTTAACCTCTTAATTAACTAGTTAGTTATCAGGTTATCTGGTGGCAGAAATATGCCACCATAATATTGGTGTCTGTAAAAATATACCTGTTTCTTTTGGTATGTTTATTATAAACTTTATTTACTATAACCCTGTCGATATTTTGACATTCAATTTCAAAACTTAATGGCAAATGTTCAATATAAAAATCAGTTAATTTATGAATTATAAAATTCTATCTGAAAATAACAAATAATCAATTACACTGCAACCTACGTGACTAACAAATGTAAAATCCCCTTTGTTTTGATCTCTACATAACCTTCCATTTGCTATTCGTATCATATACGTTTTACATAATTCTAATAAATCTATACCAAATGTATTAACTTTTTTATCACAAGAAATTCTTGGACCTAAAATGTTATCTTCAAAAATATCAGCATATGCATATATATCAAAAGTATATTTACATGTATACAAACAGTCGCTTCTATCAGCTGTTCGTACATTTAAATTTCCACAGATAATAAGTTCTGCATTGGCATCTGGCATCAAATTAATAATAATGTCTTCAGTGCTTAATATCAAAATGTTCATATTAGTAATTTACATTGCTAAATAATATTTCGTATTAATCACATTGCTTTATATTAAAATGTAGATATTAAATTAATCAATTGTTTGTATTGTCTACATATACGGAAAGCATTGCTTATATTAATAAATATATCGATATATCTACTTTTTTAAAGTAATCATATATACTTAGAAGACTGGTATTGTTGTTTAAACCTTCTATAGAACATGCTAATAGAATGGAAGGTCGTGTGATAAATGAAATAAGTAACTATTGTGCTAAAACTTAGATTGCATAAACTCCGATGAATAGACGATACATTGTAATCATCATCAAAAATAGTGGACCTCTAAGACAAATACTGTACAAACATTGGATATATAAATGAAACAAAATAGAGACTAAAATTTTACAAGTTTTTTTTACAGCGTCATCCAATAAGTGTAACATAAATGTCCAAACGTACTAATAGTAAGTACTGACTATATAACGGAAATGCCACAAATATAGGCTATATCATACTTAAACAAGGGCAAATCACATGATTCGATCCCTTGTCACATTGACGTCATTTTTCGTCCCACAGATATATTTCTCCAACCATTGGAAATCTATGAACACATAAACACATTCTCCTGTTCATTTGCAAGCGATCTGGCAGTACAGCAGTACAAGACATCAAAAACATACCATTAAAGGTAAAAAAAGAGTAGAAGAGTACCTTAGATCATTTTGTTAAAACTGCACAACAGAGACGTGGAAACAGTTCAATATGATTATATGCATGTGATGTACATCATAGCGTATTATTATTTTATTGTTTTAATATTGCTTTCTTTATCTTTAATCTGATTCTTACTAGTAGAGAAAGTAAAGTTGATGAGATGACTATGATTTGAAGAAGCACTTTTGTTTTGTCTTTCCATATCTTTCCTGAAATGATTTAATAGCAACATGATAACCGCATATGTCACCAGAAAGCTTCAAACACGATATTGCACTTTTCGCTTCTCAATAGAGTTGGCTTCGTAGATAATTGAACTTTATCGCCAATATTTTTGTTTTTAAGGTATCTTTTTTCTAAGCGTTCTAAAAAGGCTTGTTGTAATTAACGTCATTTGATCCTCTTGTTGTTTCATTTGTGAGACAACAAGACTTTGCAACGCATGTTGAAAATCAATCATTTCCTTATATACAGAGGACCATTTTGTTGTTGTTTTGTCTTTCATTAACCTTTTTATTTATTTTTTTCAGATACGATTGACAATCAATTGCTTCTGAATATAAGGTTTCATTCTCTTTTGCAATCGTTTGTAATTGCTCTCTGTTCGTTGATCCAGACTCGGATAAAACAGAAACAGATCTGTTCCGATTGCATGCCAATTTTTGCAATATATATACATGTATGATTATATCTATTCTTTCAAGAGCATCGCTTTGTTCAATCGAGAATATAAAGTTGTTTACCCATTGCCACTTATTTAGGAAATATATTCCTTAAATATTGTTCGTGCACATTTGATATAAGGCAAAGAAGACCTTTTATTCTATTGTTTTTTCCCGGGTCCCGACTTCATTCAATGTCGTAAAACTCCTCTTTTAATTTATATTTAATAAACCAAAACATTGGGGAAAAAATACATATATACTTTTAAATATTATTTATTTCCATCTATTGTTACCGACTATGATTACTATAATACATTTAACTTCAATTTTACTTAATAATCAACCACAAATATTCTAGCTATTATCACGGATTTATATTGTAATATAAATCCGTGCTTTTATAATTAACAAATTTTAATATTCATGTATCAATTTTTGAAGCGAATTGTCACTTAAGTGTCGAATCGTTATGGATCGAATCGTTAACGAGGCGAATCGTTATCAATTCTAGTACGGTACCGTAACGTACCAATTTTTTACGGAACAAGACGGTACGACAGACATTAGTATATGCTTAACAGTCTGGTTCTCAAAATGCAAAATAAAACAAGTTCAACAAAGTAAAATTTTCATTAAACCAGTTTTAAACGTTATTATCACAAGGGACGCCGATATAAAAATCTGTATGCGTGTCTTGCCACAGGCTTTAGGTTTTATAAGAGCTTATTCAGGTATGAGTATCGCTGTGCTCTTATTTCGTAGTGTTTAATTTACATGTATTTAAGGAATGCCACACGTTTCACTCCTATGACCATGCTTTCGCTCTCAAGAGGGTTCGGTTCACACGTCACACCTAGACTTTTCACTCCCAAATTATTTGTACGGCCCAAATTTTGTAAATTGTATGTAGATCTATACGTTTCACAAAATTATATTATCACCAAAGACTTTCTTTTCGCCCTTAGTCCTTTTCTAATATGAAAGAAGTCAAAGCCTATGGAAGTCGGATAAAAAAATTATTTTACAGCTTTCATTTTTAAAAGAGTCATTCGTTATTTCATGCTCCGCTTCAGTTTTCAGTCGGAAGCTCTGCAGTATTTTTCTTAAGCCAGAACAAAGCGATTGTTCCTTTATCATAATACTTCTAAAGGCAATTATCATCGAGCTAAATTTGAAGTGGAGGCAATAAACTAGAACTGACACTGAAAATTTCATTGATATATAGTGGAACCCCATTGTATCATGCTATTCATTGTATCGATCTATTTACAAATATTTCGATTTTTTTGCAAAATGCACTAGCTACTGATTGCTAACATTTACAACAGTGTCACGAAAATGTTTCGCATTTGTTTCGTGTTGTAAAAATGATCAAAAACAGGTTTCCAGTACCATCAGAATTTGTAGATAATAAAAAGACTTATAAATAGTGTGTTCTTATTAAAAGCACATTAACTGTCTGTTGAAAGTTCCTAAATTTATGCTGACATTTTAAACAGACATCTTGAATTCTAATTGACTGAAAAATCTAGCATAAAGATGGGTCAGGCTTCCCAAACTTTGACTAACTGAGCGATTCTCACAATGCATCAATATAATGGCGTGACCTAATTCTCCAACCTGTTTGACATGTCTATAAATAACCGTATATTCCAAAGCTAAAAATTATATATCAGTGATGTTTGCCATGTAAATATTGTGACAAAAGAATCAAAATAAATAATACAAAGTAAAGATTCAGGGAGATATAAATTTTTTAACTGCAGTTGTGATTTATGGGTAAATAGATTGATACAACGGGGTTCCAGGCTACCTGTATAAAATACTATTTAATTTTTAATTTGTTTTTATTTGATTTTCTTTTCAATATACATGTGTACATTGTGTAGTCTACTGTAAATCACTTTATATTCGCGTGATCTTTATTTCGCGAAAACCCTACCCCCGGATTATTTCGCGTATTCATGAATTCGCGATGGCAGGGTCAGAAATTTATATTCGCGATTATTTGAATTTTATTTCCTCAATATAACAGGGTAGGTTGAAGTTATCTTATACTGTGTCGCTCTTATGCAAGGTAAATGTTAATGGTGTTAATAAGAGACCGTTTTTATTTATTTATTTTATATACAAAATTGTAATTGACTTATTATGAACGGTTTTCTAATCATTTGTCAAATTTGTTTTTTGTTTGCAAATAACGGGTTTGATAAAACGTTAAATGTTTGTAAGAAGGTGTTATATACTTGTTTATAGTACTTAATCTACCGTATGAAAATTGTCCGTTGATCACTGTTTTATCGTAAATCAATTGTCATCTAAACAATATGTGTTAACATTTGTCTGTAAAGTGCAAACTTTGTGGATATTGTCTCTTTTTGTGTTTTACATGCATGTATTCATGAGAAAAAAAGGAATGGGAAAAATCTTTAACCTTCATATCTTTATTATGATGTATATAAAACATTGCACATATTAAATATTTGCATTCAGTTATTGTATTTATTAAAATGTATTCACTTTATCACAATTCGAAAAGAAATTATCATCAGATTTATTTTTTATAATATATGTTATGTTATAAAATTTACGCGGCATCATGAATTCGCGACGAGGCCGATTCGCGAATAATAGCGAAAATTAAAACATCGCGAAAAATACCGGATTTACAGTATTAGCCTGGCGAACCAGAGCCCGTTCCCGCTTTGCGGTCCCGACTCGAGTCTCCGAAGATTTCGTTTAAAAAAAAAAGCTTCTACACTTTTTTAGTTTCATTTCTGTATTTGACGATCATTATAAAAATAAGCAGACATTTTCTCATTCAAGAAAAAAGAGACATGAAAGAAGTCAGTTTTATCGAAAATGTTGAATCCCAAGCAGTAATTCAGTACCTGCCCATCTGGTCACGCTAATCGATTGATGGCTGAATTCTTTAAAAAAGTTTGTGTCGTTTGAAATTTTGCATATTTGTAACAGAATGTATAAACTATGATATAAGTGAAAAAAAGGCCTGAATTTACCAAAGGTGAGGTAAATCAAGAATTTAAGTCTCTCTATATACAAAGCAATTAGCATAAAGATGGAGTTTTCTAGAATGTTCAAAGACAAGTAAACAATAGCAGATTCAGCCAGTCCTTAATCTATCTGTTTGATGCCTGGTTTTATAATATTTATATTGAGATAATGAATAGATTACTTACAGTAATTTAAATTTGTGAAGCTGCTTTAAAATCAACATAATTATATTCTGTAAGACTCACTATCCCATTCACAGGAATAGTAAGTAAAAATGGTTAAAGGCCAGAGTGAAAAAATATAAAACTGAATGAATTTTAGATAGAAGTTAGAATAAATCAGGAAGAAATATTTCATTTTTGTAATGAAAAATATATTTTATATGTGAATTTCTTATATATTGTTTATTAATATTTTGTTATTTCTTAAATAGGAAGAGCTATGGCGTCTTTTAAACCAGTGGTGATCAGTGGACCTTCTGGAAGTGGCAAGAGCACGCTCCTTCAGAAAATGTTCAAAGATTTTCCAGGATGTTTTGAGTTTAGTGTTTCTCGTAAGTTTCTTAATGTAAGTGAGATTGGAAGGATGAATGTGTGATTAAATAGAGGATTTTTAATGAGTACAAGTTCAATACTGAATTTATTAAACAAGTTGAATAAAATTATAGTATGCGGACATCTGGTGTGCATATTGTTTTATTCAATAAGTTCAATAAATTCAGGAATGAACCCGGATGAATATATATAATATTCTAATTATCACATACCCCCAAAAAAAGAATGTTTAAAATGAAAAAATAATATTTTTCATTGATGTTCCTTTAGTGTATTGCTGACATAAATTACGTCATGTCAAAATACATGCATTGTCTTGCATTACTATTTATATTGAGTCACTAAATCAGCATAAGTATGTGATTTGTAACAATTTTTACGCATTTGAATTAACATAATTAAACAGTAAGTAAATGTAAATAAATGAGAGAGAAAATGTAAATGAAAAAAAAAATTAGAATGCAGTAGAAATATGGCCTTCAGAATGATTAAACAGAATTTTATTCCCAGTTAGGCAGTGTACTGTTTATATTAAAATATTCTCTTTCATGCTACAAAGTTAGTCCTTTAATTCTTTTAGGTCTTTATTTATGCTTTAGAAATTGATGTTTTTTGTGTGTGTTTTTTTCTAGACACAACAAGGAAGCCGCGTGAAGGGGAAACAGACGGGAAAGGTATGTTTTACTTCATATACTAAAGCTAGACTTTATCTGTTCTACTCACTGTAGATTCGTTAGAGGACCATAAAAAAATAATTATATTGTTGTAGTCCTGCTATAGTTTGAAGTAACTCATTGACAAGGGGTGGTAGAGTAGTTAAGGTTGTTCACATCCAACCACTTGCCCCACACCATCGTGGATTTTCATGAGAAAAAGATACTAGTATCCAGATTTTTAAGAAAGATGTGATTCTACTTGTGTGACCGCTCTTGCCTTAAATAGTGCCAGGGCTCTCGTTTGGTAAAATTTGGGGCCGTATTCGGCCCCATTCCCCCACCAAAAAAGTGTGTTTTTTCCCCTAAAACTGAAAAAAATCCCCCTTGAAATTAATATTTAACAGGCATAGAAAACACCGATCGGCAAATATATATTCCACGAATGGCAACCAGAAGTTAGTATGACGTATTCCGTGAACGGCATTAGGAAATTAGTATGTATGTATAAATAAAACGTTCGGGACAGTTTTTAGCATTCCAACATGTCGCACAATTTCAAGTCTTACCGAAAAAAAAATTACCCCTTCAATGAAAAATATTTGAAAATCATGCAAAATTCCCCCCACCCCCCTGCATGGACCCTGGCCCCAGTCTCAAAATGCTAACGAGAGCCCTGAGTCACATGAGGTCTTCATCCACCAATAAAGCTTGAAGGTTTGCATATGACATCTACTGTGTTGGTGTGATGTAAAACCAAACAAAAACTTAAACTGACTAACTGAACCGTCTTTTCTGTTTTGCAATTGAGTACAGTTAAAGTGATGCAGTATTTTGTATGGAAGTCAGTTATACATTTTGCTGCTTAATGACAAACTATGTCAATTCAGCACTATTTTCTGCAAGTTCTAATTGTAAAACATACACATGGTATTTGTTGTTTATGCAAATATTGAAATATAATACAAAAAAAAAAAACACAAAAAATAAAACATTTAATGTCATGTGCGCAGACTTTTTCCCTTTCCCAGGGCATGTTCAAGGGCTGACTCCCCTTAGATTTTCACCTCTTGCTGCATATTACTAAATACATAATAATTGTTATGTTTCCCTAAATGTATGGCCCATCCCCTGACTGAAAAAAAAACCCACAAAAACAATGTGACTACAAGTAGATTAATTGACTGACTGATATATAGAAAGTATTTTATAATTTATTTTCTGTATTTCAGATTATTATTTTGTGGACAGAGCTGTGTTTGAAAAAATGGTAGCTGATGGAGGTTTCTTAGAGCATGCCCAATTTTCTGGGAATTGTTATGGAACTAGGTTATCTCCCTTTTTCATCTAATGATATTATAATGAGTCAAAATGCTCTGTTACTTAAATGCAATGGTCAACATGAAAAACAATGAAACATGTTAAAATGAATGCCGGGCAAACATTTATGATAATGAGCCTATGCAACTAACATAGATAAAAAGTTCAGCATATTTTTTTACCTTTCTCTCGAATATCAGAAATAAGTGCACTGTGTTCATCACATGACATCACTTTCGATTAATTATCGCAAGATTTCCTTCGAGAACATGCGTGTAGTCAGCAATATTTTAGTTTAATTTTTCATGCTTTCTTTTGAAGTAAAATGGCGGTGGAGAAGGTTCAGTCAAGTGGAAAGATCTGTATCCTTGATGTGGAGATTAATGGTGTAAAAAATATAAAAGCTACAGATTTTAAAGCTAAATATATATTTGTTCAACCACCTAGTATGGAAGCATTGGTAAGTCAGAAACTTCATTTTCACATTTACTGTATTTTGCTATGTGTGTACAAGTTATTTTTTCCCCTGAGATTAATCTACAAGTTTGTTATTTGTTGAAATATGAAAAGAAATGAACAAGCTTTCCATTTTCTTGGTAGGGAATAGTTGAAGTATTTTTCATTGATCCTACTGCAGTATTTTTTGGTTTCTTATAATTTTTTCTAACTCTTGTAGAAAAATTTAAAAACATAAAAGCTATCAACGAGCATCTTTATCAAAGCAGTAAATATTTACACTTAATTTGCAAAACTTTTTAATTAAACTTATCCAGTATCAAATTTTGAAACTTTCCGTTATCAATTTTGAAAATATCTGGATGAAAATTTTAAGCATGCCTTCCAACAGTTTTAACTCTGGTCAGACTTCATGGCTGTGCAGGCGGGCCTGACACTAAACTGGTGGCACAGGCTGTCATCTTTAGTTCCAGCAGATTTAGTTTTAACAGATATATTTAAACAGATTTTTTTTTTAATTCAAAGTGTTATCATTGTTTATGATTCAATCTATAGCAGATTATCTATGAAAGAACTACTGTGTAAGTGAATACCTTTACATCACAAAAAAATTTGCGAATTATTTTGATTCACGAACATGCGAATGTTTCCACTTTGCAAAATTAATCGGTATAAACATATATTTTAATTCACTACATATAAATTTCCTCTTGCAGGAGAAGAGATTGCGAGGTCGTGGCACTGAAACTGAGGAAAGTTTAAAGAAAAGGTTAGACACAGTACAAGAAGCTCTAGATTATGGTAAGTGAAGTTTTAACAATATTGGAAGGATGCAGAAATTTGTTTGTGTTTGTCTTTACCAATGCATAGATCCCTGACCTGTCTAATCCTAATTATCAGATTAGTGGATAGAATAAGAATTTCATCACAACATATTTGTTAACAAAAAGAGCACATGTAAATCAAATAAAAGGTACAAATGAAGTATCCAGTAAATTTTAATTTTCTTTCATTTCAGCAAAAGTACCAGGTGCTTATGATCATATTATAATCAATGATGACTTAGATGTAGCATATGAAAAGTTGAAAGGCATTTTATGTACAGTAAGTAGCTACAGAATTTCTCAACTTTGCCTTTGATATATGATACCCTCTTCTCTATATTGTCTTGTATTTCTCTTCAGAATTAGTTTTAGATTTAAGTATTCAGGATAGAAAGTTCACAAATAAAATACAACAAGGAACAGAATTACTAAAATTTGTGTAATTTTTTTAGAGTTTTTTAAGAAAAATAAAATTTGTTGTCATTTTTATATGGTGAGACTCTTAACTGTCATGTATAAAAAAACTTTGTTGCAAAAATCCAGATTTGCATAATAGATTTATGATGCATAAAATGCTTTCTTGTAATTATTTTGTATTGACAAAACAATTTGTTGCTTGTCACAATAAATACCAAATCAATACTGTCTGGTAGATATAAGATGACTGTACAAAAATCTATAGACAAGATTATGGCAGGTTAATTTACACTAACAAGTGTGCTAGCTCTATTGATCTAAATACAGTTAATTATAACTATGATCTACTAACTGTAGAATAGTAGTTATTACTGGCAGTTTGAATCATTACTACACTATATTTATCTTGCTTATATTTCTGTCAAAGTCTTCATTGCTTTAATATTTTGCATGTCAGAACTTAGTTAAAAATGAGTTTAAAGAGGAAAAAGATTCATATACTGTATCAGTAGTAAATTTTTGCAAAGTGGAAATATTTGCGATTTTTGCGAATCAGAAGTTAAATCAACTTTAATGAAGTCTTTGGTGGCCATTCAACAATTTATCATTACACCCATTCACCAGTTACTATGTTAATATATCCCGATGAAAATTACATTGATCTTTAAGATGTATAGTATTGTTCATGTATTAACCTCTATAACTACCATAAAATTCCTATTAAACGTCCCCAGGGGGCTAAACATTTTCCAAAAGGGGGGCTTTTACTACAACAAATTTTTTCCAAAATCCAAAAATCATTGTAAAAACATTTAGTGTTAGCAAGTGTTGGTAATAATGTTAAAAAGAATCAATGTTTTAAAGTGCATATGATACCTTTTTGTGTTTACTATAAAATAAAATGGATTCTGAAGGATTTGAATAAAATTATGAATGTACGCATGAGTTTAGCACTGATGATATCATAAAACCTTGGGGGGGGGGGCTGTATAAGGGGAGGGGCGTTTATTAGGAATTTTACAGTATGTCGTCATTATGCTAGTTGTTTAGCTAATACAGCCAAACCATTTATTTTAATTAAAATCTTAGTTGTTTGTTTAGGGACCTGTTCAAACATTTTCTATCATACAAGTTTGTAATTTAATCTTTAACCTGATGCAGTCAAAATTTATAAGCCTTTGCCAGCCAATTAGATCCAGTACAGTCTTCATGTAGGTGCAGTCTGACCAGGCTCTATACTGTTGGTAGCTCAATTATTGTATTTTGTTATTGCATTTGCTTTAACTTTGAATGGACTGTTCCAAATTCAAATTATGGCAAATCCTTTACACAAATTCAGCAGAATTATGGACTGCTTTGGTATATTTATTTATACACGTGTTTGACTGTATTGTTAATGTAGTACTAGTTAGACTAGTGCATGCTTTACTGTAACCCACTTCTGTCAGTGCTTATTCTTTATTTGAAGGATTTAAAAAGTGTACAGAATGGAAACTAGAAGTGAGTATCTTTAATTGTATCTCTAGCTCCCCCTGTATCCCCACCTAATCCCCATGCTACTGGCTGATAACATCATTGTTTTTATATCTTGTATAACTAATACCAAAAAATGGCACAGTTCACAATAAAAGAATAGACAGAAAATTTCCAAATTTCTGGCTTTCAAATTTCAAAAATACACTGAAAATCCCCCACCCCTAAAAATTGGTAAATGAAAAGGTTAACAAATATAGTAATGGATGCTTCCATATTGATAAGTGGTACTTATAACCAATACATAATGGTAAGCAATATTTGTAACCAGTCTTCCCTCTTTCCCCTCGGTATATGCACATTGTTGTGTAGGCACAGGGCATCTGCAGATGGTTAAAGATCCTCAGTGACGTTTAAGTCGGCATTATATCACGCTCTCTCCAGCTCAGAGTAATATTTAAGGCTGAGCCACTGAGCTTGTATGAACTTATCTGCCAGTGTCCTGAAAGTAGGCAGGGAGGATGAGAAAAGTGTGCTAGGGTGCGTGAGCCCCAAGCACAGAGAGTGATGGCTTGAAAGGCAGGACCTTTGCTGGCCTAACAGCCCTTTTCAGGGCTACCTCCTTTCATATTGTCTCGGGTTACTGTACATTTAGGTTCTGATTGGCCGCCATACAGTGACCCACTTTTAGCTCAAAATTCATATTTTTGGCTAATATTCCATGGAAATTCTGTGGAGGTAAATTATCACCACTTTATGCTTCAAAATTAAACCTTTAAGGTCATAACTAGTGATATGTTTTGGGTCCGTACTCGACAGCACAAGCTGCTTTTCGTGCCCAACAAGGGATGTGTAAACAGAAATGTATATCCTTCAAGAAAAAACACATAAAGTAAGATTAAAATGATATGGGGTTTTAATATTCTGTATGGCAAAGAAGATAAATATATAATCAAATATTCTCAAATCATTATACTGTCTGAAAAAAATATCTTTCAGAGATAATTTGTTAAAATTGCCTCTCATCAAGCTGTAATTTTTACTTGTATCTTTTTTCTAACAATATATTGGAACAAACTTTTTTAGAGTAGAAATTGAATTTGATATCAGTAATTTCATATGTAAAAATTTGACTACTATAATATAAATCTTATAGTGAATCGATGTTGTAAAGTTTTGACTTTTCAGGGAGCTATGTTTTATTTCTCATTCCCATATTATATCTTTCATGTTGATTAATATAGTGATCTTTTAAACGCAGCCTTACTATACCTTTCTTATATTAGTATAACTGATAATAAACAATTTTTTTGCTGTCATTTTTTGAACATTTAATTTTTATCACAAAACAATAGTTTAAATTTCATTTTTACTGCAAAGTAAGATATATAGCTATGTAGGTAACCCATTCAAATGTTGAATTGTATAGTTTGTATTTTTTCAGGACATACAACAGGTACAGGCCGACTTTTACAAAAAAGGGAGGTAAATTGTCTGGAGAGAAATCTGCAATAAAAAGAATGCAATATGTGGGATGAATGGTAAAATATCAGGGGAAAACATACTTTCAATCATTAAATATTATCTAAAACTTAACTATCTATGCTTTTACATGATATAGCTCATGTTATTGTCAACGAAAATTGTTGTTCTCAATGTATTTTTTATCATTATTTTAATTTATTGAAAGTACTTTTGGGAAGCAATTATTGTTAAGCTTCTTTAAAGGCTGATCTGAGATTTTTTGACATGACAGGACTGGAAATATTTTTTTAAGGCTAATGTTCCATTTGATATAGGTATTGACCAAAAACTTGGTGTTTTTTTCTGTGAAAAATTTCAGATTATTTACACGCTTCGTTTTTCTAGAAAATTGTTCTTAGTGTGAAAATATGATCCAAAAATGAAATTCGTTGCAAGGCTTGTGACAATAGCACAAAATACATTATAACTGTGATGTTGTAAAAAATATTGTGCTTTTATGTTTTTGTTCTGTTGTGATATTTTGACTGTGATGGCAATTTGGCATAAAGGTATATACTAAATTGGAAGGTCATTTACAATATGAGTTGCATCACAACAAAACCAACATAATGGGATTGCGACCAGCATGGATCCAGACCAGCCTGCGCATCCCCGCAGTCTGATCAGGATCCATGCTGTTCGCTTACAAACCCTATAACAAGTAGAGAAACTGATAGCGAACAGCATGGATCCTGATCATACTGCGCGGATGCGCAGGCTGGTCTGGATCCATGCTGGTCGCAAACCCATTATGTTGGTATTGTCATGGCGCGGCTCATATAATCCATTTCATGAGCTTTATATCAAGATATCGTCAGATAACCCACGGCCTAACTCATTAACATTATGTTACATGCTTATCAACCTTTGGTATGCAACATATATATTAAGCTAACTTAATGAAATCCAAACATTAAAATCATATCACAAGAGCCTCCAAGAAATACTATAAATGTAAAAATAAATGAGATTTTCAGTTATGATCAATTATTATGTAATTTTTCTTAACATTTCTTTGATTAGATAGAATCAAGTTTCGCAGACTCCAGTGTGCATGCATTTTTTTGTTACTATGCTTTTATTCTGTTTTAATATGCTTTTATTCTGTTTCCTTAGTGTTATTCTGAATTTTGTTGTTTGGAAAAGAAGCATGTACAAAAGCAGGGGTGTTGGAGCAGTATCCCCCAATAAGCAAGTGTGCTAGTATATAAATAACTCATGGGTTTGTGGGTAACAGTAAAATTATCATCCCGAGGATGTTCAAACAAACATAAAATGCAATATATAATTTTTTTTTTATCTTTGTTTGAACATCTTTTAACAGTTTTTTAAAGAATAAAGTATATGGTATTTCAAAAACACTGTTCTTGCAATAAATGTTAAATATAATAAATACAATAAGTATTATTGTATTTTATTTAAGATTTAGAGTGATATGTAAAAATGGTGTGTAAGACTTGGAAAGATATTTTCTTTCAATTTCTCAGTAAATTCACAGTATCATTAAATTGTGAGACACATTACATACAAAGATTTTTTGTTACTCACATTTTACATGATATATGAACACTATAATTATATTCTTTTTTTGTTTCTAAATGACTGACATGACTTTATTTCCCGACTTTTTCAATTGCCGTTATAGTTTTACAATGAATATGTATGTCTCCTTTATAATGGATTTTAATTAGAGATACATTCCAATGTATGAAATGAGTATTGTTGAAAATAGTTTTATTGTTCCCAGTTGTATGAATTGTACTATCAACAAAAAATATGTGATTTTCTAAATTTTTAGAGGGCATAGTAGAAAAAAAGTCCCCCATATTATCATAATATGTAATCCAACCTTTTTGCCAGTAGAATATGTGGTGATATTTAGCTTGTTTTAACACCCACCTAAATATATTTTCTTTTAAAGATAGAAGTATGGGTCATCTTTAAAGATGGAAGTATGGGTCATCTTTAAAGATGGAGGTATGGGTCATCTTTAAAGATGGAAGTATGGATCATCTTTAAAGATGGAGGTATGGTCATCTTTAAAGATGGAAGTATGGGTCATCTTTAAAGATGGAAGTATGGGTCATCTTTAAAGATGGAGGTATGGGTCATCTTTAAAGATGGAAGTATGGGTCATCTTTAAAGATAGAAGAATGGGTCATCTTTAAAGATAGAATGGGTCATCTTTAAAGATAGAAGAATGGGTCATCTATAGACATCCACCAATTATTTAAAGTGTTTTCTGAATGAAATAATGTCCACCTTCTTTATCAGTGTTTACTTCAATGTGTGTGTTTGGGGGGTGGGGCGCCAAATACAAGTTTGGGGGATAGGGATTAAAGAGGAATGTCCATAATTTTTTCTCCTTCAAATTGATGCTTATACTTGAAATGTCTGAACTACAGCAGATTTTGTTTTCTTATTTTCATTTCCAATTATTTTTTTAATACTTAATAATTTCTTTAAGTCTCTAAAGCAAAAACTAATTTTGCTTCTTTTTTCAATCCACTTAGAACTTTATAGGCACTGTTTGTGTATATGTTTAGATTACATTAATCTCAATCACCTTGTGCCATAAAATACTTTGTCACATTTCTATTTTATCAGTCGTTTTTTTTTATGTTTTTAATTATTCAAAGTCATGTTCACATGTTCAAATTCACAACTGTTACATTGGATTTTTTTACTTATAAATTCTTAACATATAAACCGTCTCAAATGTATCCGACTTTTTTATGCAAATTGCAAATTTTTCCTTTTTGATACAATCTCAATTTCTTAATGCTTGTCTCAATCAATGAGAAGGATTATTGTATTAGGAAAAATGGGCGGTGCATTGAGTCATTTATATATTGACATATTAGGAAAAATGGGCGGTGCATTGAGTCATTTACATATTGACATATTAGGAAAAATGGGCGGTGCATTGAGTCATTTACATGTTTACATATTAGGAAAAATGGGCGGTGCATTGAGTCATTTACATATTGACATATTAGGAAAAATGGGCGGTGCATTGAGTCATTTACATATTGACATATTAGGAAAAATGGGCGGTGCATTGAGTCATTTACATATTGACATATTAGGAAAAATGGGCGGAGCACAAAGTCTGTTAGAATAATAATGGGGTTTCTTCTTAATTGAAAAATGTACAGTCTTCACCATTTCTTTTAATTTTCTACTTTTTTTTCTAACGTTCAATTTTGTCTGTACTCTTTACTTATTTTGTGATATAATTTTATGTATATTATTATACAATATGTATTGTAGAATGTTCTGTATATTAAATGAAGATTTGTAAATATTTTTGTTTACATGTAGGGACCATTTTACAGATTTCTATTTCTTTATTAATTCTTATGTATTCTTACTTGGAAAAAAATATTGTTTCTTTGGAATAAAATACAAATTTGAAATCATACACAATATTCATGTATGCTCGATTTTGTATAATATTTTGATTTATTGAAATACTTCATACATAATGTATTATTTTAATGCAGCAAGTTATAAAAGTGTGGATAACTTAAGGAGTTTGATATTACAGACACAGACACATGTATGAACAGACACGTTACAAATTTAAATTAAAAAGAAAAATGGAAAAAAAAAGATGAATTTCTTCAATGTTATTGTTTGTTGTACAGTTTAAACTTCAGAATTACATGTACAGTTGTAAATATATATGTAGCATTTGTACAGCTACTAGTTTTGTCAATTTATACTTTAATAAAAGATGTGTGTGCGTGCATGCATGTGTGTCGTTCATTTAAGTGGCTCTATCTTAAAGTCATTTTATCACAAGTGTCATTCAAATTCATTTAAAGTAAATCATAAATACACATAAAAGGACACTTTTCTTTTTGCTTGTTATGAATTTTGACAACAATTACAATAGAGGTTTCAATTGTTATTTAGTGTATACGTATTTCTGTTTTGGGGAGGTTGGGTGAAATAATGTGCAGAAATTCTGGTAACAATTACAGGATATGACTGTATGTTATAAAATAAGACATCCAAGTTTGAATTTAAATTATTAAATTATTTTCTTTTGTGATATATTTTTGGGATATGTATTTTTGTTTCACATCTAGGTTTCAGTTTTTTCAGGTATATTTAACATTTATTACAGACCCATCAAGATCTATTTTTTCTTTTGTGTTCTCATCACTTGAAGTATTGTATTTTTCATTAAAATTACATGTTATAATGTAATTAAGGTATTATAAAGATGTTTATACATGTTAAAGTAACGGGCTATGCCTGTTTTTAAGTGTGTTTTATTTTATATTGTGTTCTTACTGGTTAAAGCAGGGATTTTTTGGCTTATTTTATAGCCGTCATTGGGTCGTATTCCCAATCGAAAATAGTATATTATTTTCCCAATCCACAGGAAAATATTCCCAATTGAAAGTTACAAAATAGAAATATTGAATAAAGAATTCTAAAATTTTTGAAAATAAGGGCTTCTTCACTGTATTAGTGCTAAAATGTTTGAAGACGCCATCTTAGACAGTGATTCTCTGCATTCATTTAATTGCTGCAAAATTTAAGTCATGCATTTTTAACAAAAATCGCTGAAATTTCCAATTCCATGGGTATGGGTCATGTCCCAAAATCCTGGAAAAAAATCCCTGTAAAGTTAAATGCCTTAATTGGTCTTTAATATTTCTGATGCTTATTTATATATTTGAACAAATGTTAGGACCTGAAGTATGCTGGACTTATTTATCATATCTCTTTTAAGTGTGGGCACATGTCTGGCCAATGTACTATTTTGTATTTATTGACCAAATTATTTGAATTTGTTGTTTTATTTGAATTAAAAGTTGGAAGTTTGTTGTTAAAAGATCGAGACATCTATCAGTGCATACAAGTAAGATAATATAATTTTAGGGGACTAACATTATGAGTCACTGCAACACCAACACCTGTTACTGCTAAAATATTTATGCAAGCAAAATAACATGTAATTTTTATTTTCAGATTCAGGGCTAAGTTATTGTTGATATGCTTAGTGCCCTTGTTTTAAGGATTGTTACATGTATTTTTTTTAAGATAGTTTATTTTATAACAACTAACATGCTTAAAAGGGTGTTTTATGTATATATAATATATATATTTATACATATATAAAGCATTAAGCAAAATTTTAGATTGTGCATCTGGTTCTGTATATTCAAGGGAGTTACTTGGGTTGTTGATTTAATGTTTACAGAATTGATAGTTTTGGCTAGGTTATATGTATTATATTATTATATTTATGTTATTGATTATTAGTATAGTTGGTGAGAAATAAATGTAAATTGGTGCATAGTGACTTTGTTATATGCTTCATAACATTGAGTGGGGCCTCATTTGCCAAACAGTGGTCAAGTTTGCTGCCTCGATTCACTTTCAAGACTCACACTGCATTAACTTTGAAACTGGCTAAGAACTACTGATTCTTTCATGTGAGAAAGCTGTCTTGCTGACTTACTAACAGAGGGTTGGTAGTTTTCCTCTGGTGACCATTCATGACAGATGTAATTTACCAAAGAGCACCTTGGGATTTCCTCCCATTAAAGCTGAAAACCAGTGACAATCTATACAGTGTAGGTGTAACTTAAATAACCTTACAGAGAAGAAAGTTATTGCATGCGATAAAAGTGTGATAACAAGTTGTCTTTATGCCCTAACTAAGAGGACAGATATATAAATTTGTCTATCCCTACAGCTGTCAGTGTCAGTCTTTCCAACTGTATAATACAATGTAATAACAAAACAGTGGAATGTGGGGAGCATCCATGTTCTATAAGAAAGTTCCCCTGAGCCCGACGTGATTGGTCAGTTTCCTTTCCGGGTTGCCAACATTAGAGATCATAATTTTTATTGTTAACAAACTTTGTAAGAATGTTTCAATGACTGGCTGAAATTTACTGCCATAACGTTTTGTTTTGAGCATATGCTCAGGGTGAGCTATTAGGATCACTCTTCGTCCGTCGTCCGTCGTACGTCGTCCGTCGTACGTTGTCCGTTCACACTTTTCAAACGACATCTCCTCTGAAACCATAAGGCAGATCATAATGAAACTTCACAGGGATGTTCCTTGTGTGAAGCCTTAACAAAGTTGTTCAAAGAATTCCATTCCATGCAGAACTCTGGTTGCCATGGCAACCAAAAGAAAAAACTTTAAACATCTTCTTCTAGAAAACCAAAAGAGCTAGAGCTTAGATATTTGGCATGAAACATCTTCTAGTGAGTGTCTACCAAGATTGTTCAAATAAAATCCCTGGGGTCAAAATTGGCCCCGCCCCAGGGGGTCATTGATTTTCCTTATATGCATATAGTAAAAACTTAAAAAAATCTTCTTTTAAAGAACCCAAAGAGCTAGAGCTAAGATATTAAGCATGAAACATCTTCTAATGATTGTCTACCAAGATTATTCAAATAAAAGCCCTGGGGTCAAAATTGGCCCCGTCCCAGGGGGTCATTGATTTTCCCTGTACGAAAAATCAGCATGGATTTTATGTAAAACAGGACCGATTCAGGCCTGTTTTGAACCAGAATTGGCAAAATCAGGGTGAAATAGACATGGACCCTGAATTTTCAATGAATCTCACATGGGAATTCAAGTATTTTCTACCCTGACACTGTCTTCACTTTGGTAAAAGTCAGGGTGGAGGCAGGAATATTTGCACTTTGAAAATATTTTGACACAGATTTTATTGACTTGGAGAAATATAAGCAAAATCTACCCAGATATTTCAAAGTTAGAAAATGTTGAAGAACCAGTTTTAATACATTCTTTAATTAGTTCTTCATTTCCAGCCTGATTTTTCTGAATTAGAGTTATTAGAGACAAAATTGAATTTTAAATTCAGAAGAAAAACGTTTTATAATGTCTATTTCTAGAAATTATCACTTGATTTATGGTAAACTCCATTTAACAAAAATTATTTTCATTTACTGAATTATTTTTTATTATTTTTTTTTTGAAATTTAATAAATATAATATGTGGATTATTTAGATCAAAATGATTTATTGTCATCTATGAAATTGATAATTTAAATGTTACTAGTAATTGATTGTATCTATATTAAACTTATGTCACAAACAATTTTTTATTTAATGCATAAATTGGTCAGCTGAATAAGTAATGTACAAGATTTTTAGTTTTTATCCACCATCTCACAATCTGCACAGAATCTCATAATGTCTAAGGTCAGCTTTCAGTTTATATAAACAAATAACCTTCAAGTGGAACTTTATACAGTATTTCAAAATACTTTATGTTAAACTGGGCTATCTGGCAGATGAAAATAGAGAAGTTAGCACAGATTGACCGTCAGCAGTTTAAAATCCAGAGCAAATATCACACCCTGAAAATTGTTTCCAGCATGGTCATTTTCTTTAGAAAGATTGGAGGCTTAAGTTGTGATTTTGATTCAAATAAATCATCTTACACTTATGTATTAATATATAAATGAGTTTTGATAATTATATAGATAATGATATTTAAGAATTCAACTACCCTAGCTATACAGAACTTTCTTGGAAAATTTATTGTGAAACTTTAACATATATATAACATGGAGCATAATAGTGTTAAACTTCGTTACTCATTTTGAAAAAATGGAGGGAAATTAGCAGCCAATCGTGACAGATAAATGGTAAGTTATAATTAAATTACAGTTCTTAATATTTTTGATTTTTCATATAATAATGAATTTTGTAAGCCCAGTATTCTGAAAGAAATTAAATAAATTTCCAGGAAACCTGTTTAAAAATATAATGGAGGGAAAATAGAAATCATTCTTAATTTTTCTAAATAAACTATACATTTTGATCATTCCATTCTAGAAAAAAACCCACTGAAGTCTTAAAATGAAATAAAAATTATAACATGATTGTTTTTTTTTTCTACATCCAAAATTTAGGTTGAAGCCAAATATTTCAGTAACATGTGACAAGAGGATGAATAAGAAGAAAATGGTGTAGTTGCGGAACAAAAGAATACAATGGAAGAAATATTACTGGTAATTTTTATTTTCTTCATTTAATTCTATCAAAATTAGTTAATCAGTTTAATTATCAGTATTCATCCCCGCAAATTTTATAGAATTAATAACTTCATAAAGTCAGTACATATATGTCTATAATGCTGTAACTTCTTTAAAATAATTTCATCAATCATTTTGTTCTTTTGTTTTGATTGCAATTAATGCAATATGCCTTTTAAACATCTGCACTGTATGGACATATTTCTCTATATTAAAGTGTTACATAGATTAATATATTATAAATTGAAAGTTGTCTATAGCATATTCCTACACCGCTTTCATATGTTTACAGATTGTGTAGCCCAGATACTATAGAGTGGAATTATGTAATACAGCTGGCAGATATCTAGTGGAAATATCAAACAAGAATGACTTTTGAAATGTATTTAATTGTATGAAAATCAAATACAGATAAGTGAAACAAAATTCTGAATTAATTATTATTTTGTCAAATATCATGGATGAAAATTTGTAAGCAAATAGCCACCACTGAATTGTGAAGATGATCAATTCAGCATTATGTTCATTGTTTGTTATGAGCTACTTTTTATCACCTATTATTCTAAAATACATAATGCTCAGAATATGATGGAATTTATTTAAGAATATTTTCTTGGGCTGGTTCTAAAAAGATCAGGAATCTAGCCTCTAGGTGGATTTTTATTCTAATTTCAGGGTGGGATTTGCAAAATTTTAGGGCGGGATTATAACAGGAGGAAAAAAGTCTGGCCTGACTTTTTAAACAGAAATCAGGGTGAATTATGGCTCATTTAAATATTTCAAATTTATCCCACCCTGAAATTGCTCTCAATTTAACTAGAAGTAAATCTATTTTTAGAAATCTGTGTGAGTGAAAATTCTGCCCTGGATTTCCATTTCAGGGTGGTATTTTTTCTGGCTCATTTAAATATTTCGTTGAATCCACCCTGAAAACACTATATATTGTATACTAAAAAATCTAAAAATAGATTTCTGTCTTCTCTATAGTCAACTGAATAGCTTAAAAAACCAGGCTGGGAATAAATGTCTTATCCCATGTCAAATCAGGGTGTAGTCAGGGTAGGCATTTTCGTACAGGTCCCTATATGCATATAGTAAAAACTTAAAAAATCTTCTTCTAAAAAACCAAAAGAGCTAGAGCTTAGATATTTGGCATGAACCATGTTCTAATGGATGTCTACCAAGTTTGTTCAAATAAAAGCCCTGGGGTCAAAATTGGCCCAGCCCCTGGGGGTCATTGATTTTCCCTATATGCATATACTAAAAACTTAAAAAAATTTCTTTTAAAGAACCCAAAGAGCTAGAACTAAGATATTTAGCATGAAACATCTTCTAATCGGTGTCTACCAAGATTGTTCAAATAAAAGCCCTGGGGTCAAAATTGGCCCCGCCCCAGGGGGTCATTGATTTTCCCTATATGCATATAGTAAAAACTTAAAAAAATCTTCTTTTAAAGAACCCAAAGAGCTAGAGCTAAGATATTAAGCATGAAACATCTTCTAATGATTGTCTAACAAGATTATTCAAATAAAAGCCCTGGGGTCAAAATTGGCCCCGTCCCAGGGGGTCATTGATTTTCCCTATATGCATATAGTAAAAACTTAAAAAATCTTCTTCTAAAAAACCAAAAGAGCTAGAGCTTAGATATTTGGCATGAAACATGTTCTAATGGATGTCTACCAAGTTTGTTCAAATAAAAGCCCTGGGGTCAAAATTGGCCCCGCCCCTGGGGGTCATTGATTTTCCCTATATGCATATACTAAAAACTTAAAAAAATCTTCTTTTAAAGAACCCAAAGAGCTAGACCTAAGATATTAAGCATGAAACATCTTCTAATGAGTGTCTACCAAGATTGTTCAAATAAAAGCCCTGGGGTCAAAATTGGCCCGGCCCCAGGGGGTAATTGATTTTCCTTATATGCATACAGTAAAAACTTAAAAAAATCTTCTTCTAAAAAACCCAAAGAGCTAGAGCTTAGATATTTGGCATTTAATATGTTCTAATGGATGTCTACCAAGTTTGTTCAAATAAAAGCCCTGGGGTCAAAATTGGCCCCGCCCCAGGGGGTCATTGATTTTCCCTATATGCATATAGTAAAAACTTTAAAAAATCTTCTTTTAAAGAACCAAAAGAGCTAGACCTAAGATATTAAGCATGAAACATCTTCTAATAAGTGTCTACCAAGATTGTTCAAATAAAAGCCCTGGGGTCAAAATTGGCCCCGCCCCAGGGGGTCATTGATTTTTCCTATATGCATATAGTAAAAACTTTAAAAAATCTTCTTTTAAAGAACCCAAAGAGCTAGACCTAAGATATTAAGCATGAAACATCTTCTAATAAGTGTCTACCAAGATTGTTCAAATAAAAGCCCTGGGGTCAAAATTGGCCCCGCCCCAGGGGGTCATTGATTTTCCCTATATGCATATAGTAAAAACTTAAAAAAGTCTTCTTCTAAAAAACTCAAAGAGCTAGAGCTTAGATATTTGGCGTAACACATGTTCTAATGGATGTCTACCAAGTTTGTTCAAATAAAAGCCCTGGGGTCAAAATTGGCCCAGCCCCAGGGGGTCATTGATTTTCCCTATGTGCATATAGTAAAAACTAAAAAAAATCTTCTTCTAAAAAACCGAAAGAGCTAGAGCTTAGATATTAAGCATGAAACATCTTCTAATCAGTGTCTACCAAGTTTGTTCAAATAAAAGCCCTGGGGTCAAAATTGGCCCCGCCCCAGGGGGTCATTGATTTTCCCTATATGCATATACTAAAAACTTAAAAAAATTCTTTTAAAGAACCCAAAGAGCTAGAGCTAAGATATTTAGCATGAAACATATTCTAATGGGTGTCTACCTAATTTGTTCAAATAAAAGCCCTGGGGTCAAAATTGGCCCTGTCCCAGGGGTTATTGATTTTCCCTATATATATAGAGTAAAAAGTTAAAAATCTTCTATTAAAGAACCAAAAGAGCTAGAGCTAAGATATTTAGCATGAAACATGTTCTAATGGATGTTTACCAAGTTTGTTCAAATAAAAGCCCTTGGGTCAAAATTGGCCCTGCCAGGGAGAGGGGGGAGGGGGCAAAAGTCATTGTTATTCATTATTTGTGTATAGTAAAAACTTAACATCATGAAATATCTTTTAATGGGTGTCTTCCAAGTTTGTTCAAATAAAAGCCCTTTGGTTTAAACTGGCCCGGCCCTGGGGGCCTATGTTCAGGTGAGCGACCCCAGGGCCATCATGGCCCTCTTGTTTTCAAGGGCCATAACACAGCCAAAATCATTTCAACCTGAAAACTTGTTTAATATGCGCATTTAGAACTGGGGGTACTGATTAGTCCTGTTAAGTTTCATTTAGTTTTCAAAAGTAGTATAAGAGAAGTAGTCTGGAAAAAAGATTTAAAAATAAAAAATCATTAACGGGCCATAACTCTGACAAAAATCATTGAACCAGAACATTGTGTTGTAAAGCAGAACTTGACTTTGTACTGATCATTCCGAAATGGTACCAGTAGTTTCTAAGGAGTAGTGAGGACAAGCTTTTGTGTAGCTGGCAACACAAATCATTAACAGGCCAAAGCACCTTAATTATTTCAGCCAAAAAGCATCCGAGCAAAAAATTCGTGGAATAGGCATAGACTAAAACTACCGATCAATCCTGTAAAGTTCTATTGAATTTGCATTGGTGGTATAAGAGTTTATTAAAAATTTAGTAAAATGATTAAAGGGCCATAACTCTTACAAAAATCATTGAACCGGAAAATGCCAATAACCTGCACAACTAGACTTGGTACTGATCATTCCTGTGAAATTTGCATGAAATTGCATCAGTAGTTTCGGAGGAGTAATCCGGACAAACACTGCCTGTCGTCACAGACAGGATTATCTAACTCTTGGGTAACTGTCAGCAGGACTTTTATCAGTTACTTCTCTTGAAAATTAAAATAGAATCAAACTATTTCACAATAGTTAAATCAATTAGATATACATAACATTCTTATTACCAAAAAAAAACATGATGGCCCTGATGTCGCTCACCTGCATATAGGCGGGGCCAGTTTTGACCCCAGGGCTTTAATTTGAACAAACTTTGTAGACACTTACTAGAAGATGTTTCATGCTTAATATCTAAACTCTAGCTATTTGGGTTTTTTCTAAGTTTTTGCTATACACACATTAGGAAAATCAATGACCCCCTGGGGCGGGGCCAATTTTGACCCCATGGCTTTTATCTGAACAATCTTGGTAGACACCCATTAGAACATGTTTCATGCTAAATATCTTAGCTCTAGCTCTTTGAGTTCTTTAAAAGAAGATTTTTTAAGTTTTTACTATATGCATATAGGGAAAATCAATGACCCCCTGGGGCAGGGCCAATTTTGACCCCAGGGCTTTTATTTGAATGAACTTGGTAGACACACACTAGAAGATGTTTCATGCTCAATATCTTAGCTCTAGCTCTTTGGGTTCTTTAAAAGAAGATATTTAAAGTTTTTTCTTTCGGTTGCCATGGCAACCGGAGTTCTGCATGGAATTAAATTCTTTGAATAATTTTTAAAGGTGACCACCAAAGTAACATTCCTGTGAAGTTTGGATGAAATTGGCTAAGTGGTTTATGAGGAGATGTCATTTAAAGTAAAAGTTAACGGACGGACGCCGGACGAAAAGCAATCACAAAAGCTCACCCTGTCACTTTGTGACACTGGTGAGCTAAAAATTAATTATAATATATAAGTTTTGATCCTTTATTATAAAACAATCCTGTACAATCATTAAACAATTTGATACATTTACACAATTCATTCATTTATATATCACATTTATCAATCAATCAACCTACAATGAGACATTTTGCTTATGAAGCTTTGATTAAACATATAACTAAGTTTCCCTTGCTACTTAGAGCAGATATGTTGAGGCATTTTGAAAAATAACAGGCAAATTCTCCAAGAAGACGAGGCTTTGAACAATGCCTTATATAAATATTATTTAAAAATGGTAAAAAAATAATACTGGGAATTGACATTTTCAACAATTCAGAGTTTTTTGTTTGTTTTTTTTTAAAATCCAATAATGTTCCAAAAAATCATTGACCAATGAACTACATGTCTGTCAATCTGACTGGTTATTAAGAATTATCTATATCGTTAAAATAATCTAAATTCATAATGCATTAGCCAATCAACTATTTCAGATTTTGACTGGTTTCAAAATAAAATGTAACTTAGATTCTTTTAACCCTTTCTACTAAACAAGAGGGCCATGATGGCCCTGAAGACGCTCACCTTTATATAGCTCCCCCCCCACCCCGACAGGGCCAATTTTAACCCAAGGGCTTTTATTTGAACAAACTTGGTAGACACCCATAAGAAGATGTTTCATGCTAAACATCTAAGCTCTAGCTCATTGGGTTTCTTAAAAGCAGATTTTTAAAGTTTTTACTATACACATAAAGTGAATAAATGACACCCCTGGGGCGGGGCCAGTTTTGACCCTAGGGCTTTTATTTGAACAAACTTTATAGACACTTACTAGAAAATGTTTCATGCTTAATATCTTAGCTCTAGCTCTTTGAGTTCTTTAAAAGAAGATTTTTTAAGTTTTTACTATATGCATATAGGGAAAATCAATGACCCCCTTGGGCGGGGCCAATTTTGACCCAAGGGCTTTTATTTGAACAAACTTGGTAGACACCCATTAGAAGATGTTTCATGCTAAATATCTTAGCTCTAGCTCTTTGGGTTCTTTAAAAGAAGATTTTTTAAGTTTTTACTAAATGCATATAGGGAAAATCAATGACCCCCTGGAATTTTGACCCCAGGGCTTTTATTTGAACAAACTTGGTAGACACTCATTAGAAGATGTTTCATACCAAATATCTAAGCTCTAGCTCTTACGGTTTTTTAAAAGAAGATATTTAAAGTTTTTTCTTTCGGTTGCCATGGCAACCAGAGTTCTGCATGGAATTAAATTCTTTGAACAATTTTTAAAGGTGACCACCAAAGGAACATACCTGTGAAGTTTGGATGAAATTGGCTTAGTGGTTTATGAGGAGATGTCATTTAAAGTAAAAGTTTACGGACGAACGACAGACGAAAAGCGATCACAAAAGCTCACCCTGTCACTTTGTGACAGGTGAGCTAAAAACTGCATCATAAAGTAAAATATGAGACAAGTATTTAAGCACCTATAAAATTCTAACATAAATTCAACACAATGAGAGTGCAACTGTTAAAAATTATTTTAAGCTCATGAATGTACTACATGTATAATACATGCAAACTCAACTAACAAAACTGCCCAATTAAGTTCCTTTTAATGCACCATTCAATTGTCACCCCAGCCCATTCCCGGGGCAGTGTGGGTAAAATGTATGGAGTTTTCATATTCCACCCGTCTCAGACTGCCAAATAAATGTAGAGGTTTTGTTTTGGAGCCAAAATAGCAGAGGATGTAACCAACTCACTGAATGGGCTTGAGCTTTTATCATTTGACTGTCCCTATAGACAAAGCTGATACAAGGGCTTAGATAATCCAAAAATCAAAGTAAGACCCTTTGGAAGGAGGCTGAAAAACTAGCAACTGACCAGTGTAATAACATCACTAATCAGTATAAAAATATGATATGGATACATTTGATTGTACTATTAACAGATTTAGCCTTTAGCTGCCTACATGATGGGTATATACCTGTCACATTCATGGTACAGTATATTTTAACTGTCACAATTTAATAATTGTGACAATAATTTCACAGTCTATTTGCCTACCCATCTTTCAGGTTATGAAACAATTTATAAGGTTTATTGACATTTTTTTTCATGGACTTTTTTTCAATGCGTTGGTTCTGTGTTGCTTATAAATCATTTTAATATTATATAGGTAATGGTGTAAAGACATAGATTATCTTTTTTTTTCCATAAATTATTTTTCTTCTTACAAAGTCCTTTGTAAGAACACACACATTAAACAGGTATAGCTCTGGCAAGAGAGTAACTGCTCAAGTATCTTGTACACACTCAACATACTCGTACACATTCAACAAACTTGATATCAAATGTTAATATCTTGACTTAACTATTCACTATGTCAGTCACTTGCAACACATGATATGTCCAAACAATTTTACAATTAAATTCATTACCCTTTACGTTCTCCATATTCCAGTTAAATAGTCGTATTGAAAGGAATTTTATAATGCAGGGAACATTTCTTTGTCTGCACAATTTTACAATTTCATGCCGTTTTGACACCCTTTCAGTCCTATACAATGTATATTCAAAACAACAATGTTGTAAAAGAAATTCTTTTAGCCCTTAAAAGAACTCCACGTAGGTTCAAAGGCTTAAAAAAAAATAAAAAATTGAATTTCTTATATAGATCATCTGGGGCACTTAAAACAGAAAGATGCAAAGGATAATTAAGAAATAAACTCAGAAAAAAAAATTGAAAGTTATATTTTTATGCTATTATTATCCCGATTTCAGTGAAAAGCGTTGTTTTGGTCATTTTCCACCATTGAAATAATTATTCCTGGAAAAACAGAGTTAGTGAATGATCTAAAATTTTGTACACAAGTTACTGGTCTAGACCTACATCAAATGGAACATGAATCTCGAAAAATTATTTCCGGCCCCGTTTTGTCAAAAAACCTCAGTGGAGTCTATTTAAATGTATTTAAATGATAAGCAAGCAGAAGTAAATGCTAAACAGTGTGATGTATGATGTTATACTATTCTTATATAAATGTATAAACTTAACTTACTTATGTTTATGATACATACAAAAAAAGCTTGGAGAATAATTATCGTTTTGTGAGTAAAAACAGCATTTAACATTTTGTAACAAGAGCTGTCACAGGAGACAGCGAAGCTCGACTAATGAAATACTGGACGCAGTAAGGAGGACAAAACTATGAAAGGAAAATCAATTATGTATAATTATGTATTAAGTTATAGTAAAAAAATAATATTTGTTAACATAAATTCCAAGATCAAGGGGAATAATGCTAGAAATAGTCATGCTAGAGTTATGGACCTTGTCACACAACATTTGTGTAATGATAAGAAACATATATTTGAAGTTTGAAGCAGATACCTTAAAAAGAAAAGAAGCTATTATATTTCTTAAAGAAAATCCTAAGTTCAAAGAGAGATAAATCTGTAAATATTGCATCAAGAATTATGAACAATGTCACATAAAATGTAATTGTTGATAAGGAATAAGTATTTGAAATTTGAGGTAGATACCTTTAAAAATAAAAAAAGTTATAATAAAAAATAACATTTTTCTAGTAAAAAAATCTAAGTTTATGGGGAGATAATTCTTGTAATATTGGTGCTAGAGTTATGAACCTTGTCACATAAGATGTGGATGATGATAACGTAAACATATTTGAAGTATGAAGTTGATCCCTTTAGAAATAAATAAATAACAGTAAAAAAAATATTTTTTATGGAAAATTCTAAGTTCAAAGGGAGATAAATCTGAAAATATTGGTGCTAGAGTTATGAACCTTGTCACATAAGATGGGGATGATGATAACGTAAATACATTTGAAGTATGAGGTTGATCCCTTAAGAAATAAAGAAGAAACAGTAAGAAATAGTACTTTTTGAGGAAAATTCTAAGTTCAAGGGGAGATAAATCTGAAACTATTGGTGCTAGATTTATGAACCTTGTCACATAAGATGGGGATGATGATAAGGTACATATATTTGAAGTATGAGGTTGATCCCTTAAGAAATAAGGAAGTAACAGTAAAAAATAGTATTTTTTAAGGAAAATTCTAAGTTCAAGGGGAGATAAATCTGAAAATATTGGTGCTAGAGTTATGAACCTTGTCACACATGATGTGGTTGATGATAAGGAAGATATATTTGAAGTTTGAAGTTGATACCTTAAGAAATGACAAAGTTATAGTGAAAAATATTTTACTGCACCAAAACTTTAATCTAAAATCTGGACGCGGACGCCGACGCCGGGGCGAGTAGGACAGCTCTCCATATACTTCGTATAGTCGAGCTAAAAATTGGAAACATTTGCACTATAAGAACTTAAGTCATGCATAAATTTCCTACATCTTTTTTCCCATTTTTTGTAGATCAAAATACACATTGCCTCTCTGTACCAAAATGCCAATTTGACGAAATCCTGTTCCAAGTTTGCTGATGAAACTAAATTTCCAATCTTCACCAATAGTCAAATAATCTATATAACATGAAGATGTGATCTGCGCTTGAATATACGATATATTATGGGCTAACACACAACTCGCGCATTGAGCATATAATGCCTTCAAATTCACAATAAACAATCCCCTAGTCTGATAAATGCTGACCCTATGGCTTTAGTACACACTGCCGTTGTTGTCATGATGCTATCTTTTAGCATACAATTGTATATAGTCTCTGACTTTACTCTTAAATGATTCCTGAAATGTAGAATAAAATAACTTGCAGTGTATTCATTGAAACAAAATATAAATGAAGGTCACTCAAAAACTGGCTAAGGTCCCTAAAAAACTTTTCATTTCTTCAAACATGTGTTTAGGGTTGGATATCGTTAAGAATGAAACGATACAATACCAATATATGAGAAGCCATATAGTATTATTTTATCGATATAGATACTAAACTGCCTTGACTTGGATTACGAACATTTCGGATCATGGTCATTTCACATTCTTTTTGTGATATTATTGACGTATATAATTGTTGATTTTATTTGTTTTCCTTTGAATTTTTGTACATATTTTTTGCTTTTAATTTTGAAAACACTGTTTAAAAATACCAAAATTGTTTGATACAGTATTTTATCGGTAAATTATGAAATGGTTTTCGGTACGATCTAAGTACTAATTATCAGTATCCAACCCTACATGAGTTTTCAAATTTGAAAGTTTTTTCATCATTTGTAAGTATATACTGATCAATAAGGCCATACAGAGATTTTCCAGCATAGCAGTTAGCAGATGATAGTAAATGTGTTTCGATGAATTAGTTCAGGTAAGCATCAACACAATGATTCACTGACCTACAACAAGGTAGATGGAAATCTTTCTAACTTCCAAAGAATGTTATATCAGTTGGAGGATTCCAACCTACAAAAGTCAGAGGTTGATCATCCTGTGAATAGAGCCCATGACCTTCCAATTACTAGTGGTATAGCTTCACAAAATGAGCCATGCCATAACAAAACCAACATAGTGTGTTTGCAACCGGCATGGATCCAGATCAGCCCAAGCATCTGCGCAGTGTGATCAGGATCCATGCTGTTTGCTTACCGACCCTTTTACAATTAGAGAAACTGATAGTGAACAGCATGAATCCTGATAACACTGCGCGGATGCTCAGGCTGGTCTGGATCCATGCTGGTCGCAACGCACTATGTTGGTTGTCATGGCGTGGCTTAATTATAAAGTCAGCAACCTTATCCACTTGACCAGTAACCTAGAAAATTCTATGATTGTAGTCCAAAATCTAGTGCCGAACCTTTCTGCAAATTTGATACTGATTAAATGTACAACAAAAGCTATCTGTAAGACAATGCACTCAACTATCTATTCTATCAGAAAAAGGGCATAACTCTATAAGGTTACTCAGAGATATGTGACCTGTGCCCATCATGTTAGATAATCACAGAGAACAAGTGTTTGAAGTTTCAATCTATTTTCCTTAGTAGTTTTGGAGATACCACCTTGCACAGAACAAAAAACTGAACCAAAGTGCAACAGCATCAGCAACACCAGGGTGAGTACACTAGCTCTACGTATTCTTCCAATGGTTGAGCTTAAATACAGACAAGGACTGAATCAAAATTATGTGAATAAAATATAGTTTAAAAACTGCTTTGAAAGTCTGTGTGAAGTATTTTTTTTCCTTCACAGAATAATAAAAATATTTAAACAGAACTTACCTTATCTCTTTCATAGTGTTCAGCAGCCTCTACATTTAATGGATCCTCAAAATTAAGTAAATCCTAGAAATAAATATACATATATTAAATGATAATATGACATTATTATGCACAACCAGGTTTCTTTTGTTCATGCACATAATTTTGTTTGCAAAAAAGAAATATCTTAGATACATGTGAACATATTGTTTCTAAATGCATTCACAACTGATGAAATGATAAAATATACATGTATGTGTTAACAGAGAAGAATTCCCAATAAATGCAAGTGTATCAATGTTTAATGCACTCTTAATAATAATCTTCTTTTTTTTTACTTCAAACCACCTGTGGGTTTGAATCCGGACAGGGACTTTGGATTTTTGCATGTGAGGAAGCTATCCAGCTAACTTACAGAACGTCGGTGGTTCTACTCAGGTGCCCGTATGTGCCTGAAATAATGCACGGAAGGGCACCTGAGGTCTTCCTATACCAGTAAAGCTGGAACGTCCCCATATAACCTATACTGTGTTGGTGTGACATAAAACCCAATGAAACAAACAAACAAACTTATGTTTTTATACATTGCACTTATTCAGCTATATTACATTGTGATATAAACTTAAAATTCATTTAAAGAGAATTGGTCAAAAATGAAGGCCTGTAATGCAATAAATAATTATTGATAGCAAATACAGTCAAACTTCATTCGCTCGAACTCGAAGGGCCTGCGCAAATTTGGTGGAGAGTTAGGTAGTTCGAGCCAACCGGGGTTGAACTATTATCATGTATTATAAAATATTTTACATAGGACTCAAGTGTGATTTTCACAATATTTCTGCCAAAGGGACCAGAGATCAGGTGCGAGAGTCAAAACGAGCAGTGTTTGATCAATCTGAGGTAGAACAATACATATTATACAGGAATTTTGCCGAGACTGGGCGATGAATTTGAACAATCGGAGTTCGTTTGAACAAAGTTTAACTGCAGTACTAGGCATATAAACAAACCACAAAAGAATAGTATTAGGATGTTGTTGGTAAGTATCAGATACATGGCCCTATATTAAATATATATTTATTTATCAGGTAATAAAATTTCTACATTGTATATAAAAATATTACTATTCATCATATAAATGTTCATTCCATACCTATAAAAAACTTAATCTACATTTTTTTCAATGAATATATTTTATTAGCATATCAAGATGACACATTTCTATTGATATTTTTTATCAATATTTGAAATACTAATGGAAAATATGAAAATCACTTTAAATAAAAAATATTCATTAAATTCACTGTCTTTAAGAAAACATAATTTTTATATTTCAGGGAAAATAATTGACTGCCACTTACCGAAAATAGTGAATTAAGACCCCAGACAACATCTTTCAACTTTCTAGTTGGGGCCCAACCTGATAGGAAAATAGCACAACATGTTAAAGTTACCAGTTTCTTTTAATGTTTCATTAGATTACAACTTTTTATCCAGGTATTCTAAAAATCAAGAATCCTTGGAAATGATGTGAAAAAAAAGAGTTTATTTTGACTTGAAAATATCCTAATAGAACACCTGATAAATTCACTTTGGAGTTCTAAAATCTTTCCAGACTTTATGTCTTCAGGATATCTGGATGCTGTTGGTTTAATCATATTTATGTAAGCTTGATTGCGAAACAAGTTCTTGCAACTTTTATTAATCACTTTCGAGTCTGCTTTCTGGAACCATGGAAACATGGTCATGACCCGAGTAAGGCTCAAACCCCTTATCTCTGGGTTGAGAGGCAGACTCCTTAACCACTAGGCCACCGCTCCCCTTAGAGGATACAGTTCAAATTTATGACAGGTTGAGATATCCTCTTTTTTTTCTTCAATGCAGCTTTATTTTGGTCAATTTGGTTTTGCCAGACTATCACTCATACACTTGTTTTCACTTGTTTTGGATATGTTTAAGCCACACTTTCAATGTTATTGTCAACTGTCCATTTAAGATGCAGGCAAAGTCATACCAACAGTTACAAGTTTTCAAAGACATGGAAGATATGGGGTTAATTGTTTGAAAATTCTATGTTTATATTGTAACTAAATGTATTTCGCAAATTTTGACAGCCACACATTTACTGTGTTTAAAAAAAAATCATACATACCTAAACTGTCTATAGAGTTCTGTCTTAGAAGACTAAGACAAACTTCTCCATTCTCCCCAATATTTGGATGCCAGATCCGTGTATCACATGTTACATTAGGTGGCTACAATACAGAAAGGATTACATCAATATTATTACAAAGTCTCTTTCCCTGTAGCAAGTATTCCAAAGTTGAAGACTGAACAACTAATAAGCCTGAAAGATGGTGCACTTTGCCATGTGTTTGATGAATGAACTCCTTAAAAACCAAGTCAAAGATTTTCAAATACTTGCTGTTGTTTTTGTTTCTACAACGGGGGTTTTCATGTTCCTTTTTTCTCACTTCTGTAAAGTGACTTAAATCAGAAAAATATATTTACCACCTACCAGTAAGGATATTTAAACTAAGAAATGTTTCATATACACTAAGTATATCTATACTGACTTGACTAAATATGAACAGAGTAACAACATATCAGTACATGCTTGACTGTGAAACAACATTTATAACCCTATATTCATTACACCCGAGTCTGTTTCCTGGGCTTTACCAGTACTGCTGTAGCAAGGTAGCATTCTCAAATATAGTAATCAATTACTAGTATCCTTAAATTATTTTTATATCAGTTTCAAGACAGCTTCATTGTTAACCTATTTTTGGTTAAGGAAAACAGCCTTTATTCAGCTGTAAAATATAGGGGGAAAAATATCACTGACCACTATGTTATATTCTTCGGGAACCTCCACTAAAAATTTAAATTTTCCGCCGCTCCAGAATCCTTCATCCGGGTATATAGTTAAAATAAAAGAATGTAAATTGTTATGATCTTCAAAATTCACTTTACAAGTCTTTGGTAAATTTTCTTCCATTTCTTGTACCTCTGAAAATATACAATATACAATCATATATCCATCTCTTGTACCTTTGAAAATATAAAATATACAATCTTGTATAAAGTAAAATGTGAAATCGTTCATTCTTACTCACTTCATACTATTTCTTTATTAAAAGGGTGTTGAAGCGCATTATTATATGTTTTAACCCCTAACTATTTTTGTAATGTTAATTTCCCATACATGTAGGCAAATGAAAACTTGAAAGTCATGCTAGACTGACAAAAAATCCAGAGTTCTAAATATCACATATATTGTCTTTGTTTAATTTATTTGTTTAATAGGGTTTAATAGGGTTTTTACGTCACACCGACACACTATAGGTCATATGGCGACGTTCCAGCTCTACTGGTGGAGGAAGACCTCAGGTGCCTTTCCTTCCATTATTTCAGGCACAAACAGTCAACTGAGTAGAACCACCACATTCAGAAAGCTAGCTGGATAGCTTCCTCACATGAAAGAATTCAAAGTCCCTGTAGGGATTCGATCCCACAGCGTTGACAGGCAAATGGTTTGAAGTCAACAACCTTAACCACTCGGCCACCGACGCCCCTTGTTTCTTTTATTTAGATGTCTTGCAAGATTTATTCAAATCAATTCATTCAGAGCAAAGATTGTGTGTTATATCTGTCTTTCAGGGTTGCCACTAGAAGATGTCAGATGACTGCAGGCAAAAATGACTGCCTAAAAGCATTTTGGCCACCTCAAAGTTAAGAAATTACTCTCTGTTATATATGACTTATTATTATCATTAATGTGATGCATATTTTCTGTACATGATGTAAGTCATGAAAAAATTAAGATGTACCTTTTACAAGAAGCTTATCTCTAATTGAAATCCTCTTAGGTTCATCGTCCTTCTTAGGTGTAGCACCTGATTTCAACTTCTTTGATAAAGTTATCATAACTCCTGTAATAATGAATATTATTACCAACTTGAAAATAACATAATTTCTGATATATTTTTCTTTCATTTTTTTTTTAAGCCTGTACAATTTTGCTGTCTGGTCATACAAATATTTTTCAGGAAAACCAACTTCTAAATGAAAACTGATGATGCAGATCATAAGCTATTTTTTAATATAAGAATTATTAAGATTGATGCTGTGTGAGTAAAAATGTATTGACTTCCATACACAATACTAAATCCGTACTTACTAAAACTGTACTTAGTAACTTAATCCCAAAACACATAAACAAGTAAAAAATGGGTTTAAGTATATGGTCAATGAGTAACTTCTTGCAAAAAAAGAGACCTAAAAGTTATAATATGGAAGTAGGCAAAGCCTATGTACGGGGATGTCAGATAAAAACATTTTTTGTTTTATAAGCATCATTGGCTATTTCAAATTCAATCGGGACACCTCAATGATTATTCTTAAGTGGAAAAGTTGCCATTGTTTCGTTATCAGAATACCCTGCCCATTAACCGATTTGTTGTTAAGTCACATTAAAATGGACGTGTCTAACTAGAGATAACAGATCCCTTTAAATATACACTTGTAGTTAATACCTTGAAAGTCCAAGCATGGCCGAAGGCCCCGAGAGGGCTGTAGCACTCTTAGATAACATGTATGACCCGTATCAATTCAAATGAAATCAAAAGTAAATGAAAATTTCAAAAAATGTATATCCTATACCTAATGAGCTGTGAAAAAATCCTAAGTTAACTGGGCACCGCCATTTTGAAATCCCTTTCAGCTAAATAGTGACATCAGAGCGCTTTAATGAGCATCTACATAATTCAGATTATTGCAAGCAGATGCATGCTAAATAACACTTCCGGTGAAAGAATTATTATAAATATAAAAAAAAAATTACTTAAACATATCCTGTTTGATAAATTAGCACATTCAAATAATCAAAAATAACGTTAAAACAACAACTGTGATTAGAAATTAACAAGAATGGCGGACGGGATTTTCCAAACGCTGAAGCATGCGCAGTGGTCCCCTTTACGTTCAGAGATTTTCGGAATTCCCAGCGCTCCGATGATAGGTTGAACACCACCAATCTACTTGTTTTGTTTACGGTACAAAATATACCCACTTACATGTAACATGTTATGCTACAATCATAATTCATAAATTCTATCCGCGCCATAGGTAGCACCTAATTTCATAATTATTACCCAGGCAACTGAATGCCCAAACCTTTGATTTTCACATAATTTTTTTTTGGGGGCATAATAAGTGGGGCCTATAAATAACACAGTTTTTACTTTGTTTCACTAAAAGTGAAACATGTTGGGTCCTTGGAAATGCAAGTAACAAGCAGTATACTGTGCTCCTCTTAGTTCACGGTACTTAACACTTTAAAACAGTAAAGAACACAAACAATAAACTTACACTACAAAAACTGTCATAAACTGTATCATTTAGTCATTTTTCTGCTATATGACACAAGGAAACAACAATATATTCAATCAAAATTAGTTTTAATTTGTCAGATGTAAACAGTGTGTCGGCCATTTTGAAAACAGTATGTCATCATTTACCTCGCGGTAATGGTGTTTTATTTCAGTTTTTTCATGTTTCAGTTAAAATTTCTTTAAGTTATTTTGCATAATTTTAAATATTAAAAGTATTTTTACATTGTAACTCAAAATTTATTTTTTCAACAAACAAGAACATTTAGAAAATGATGATTGTTTCAGACGTATGCACAATTTTAATGGACTATTGTTGTTTTTTGCAGAAGTTTGTAAAATGTTGTTCAGTTTTACGTAAAATTCTATAGATTTAAATTATTTTGCACAAAACCTTTGTTGTTAAGGTGTTTGAATAAAATATGTCAATTCTGACCAATTATAACACTGGTCACATGAAAATATGCCATTACCGTGAGATAAATGATGACGCGGAATTAGTGATGTTGAGTATACCAAGAAGAAACTTCGTAAATTTAAATGCACATGTTATCTTTATACAAATTCGAAAACAAACAAAACGTCTAAAACAATAAAATAACAAATCAACAATATATTATGAATGTATCCATTAATTCCCGTTTTATTAACATGGTTAAATTTATGTTCTTATAAAAATAAATAGTTAACTTGTTCACGCAGAATATTTCTTGATCGTGCGTCCAAATTTGATCAAACCATTATATCACCTGTCTTTAATTAGTTTCCACTTACCAAATTAACAATATCTTTCGTTCATATAAAAGAAAATCATTGCTTTTCATAGCATTTTTTTCGAAATACTTTTAACCGGATGCTCAATTTAGAGATGTTTGATTGAAATCCTTATCGGCTCACACTTTCATTGTTCCAAATTTTAATCGAGTAGTTACATTTTCATAACAACTTCTTTCAATTATTTTATTTTACACACTTTAGTTTACATAATATAAATAAAATGTTCTATTATTATTTTTTGTATCATAGTTTGGGGACCTTTCTGTTGAAAATGTGTCAGAGTTAAATCGTATACATATACATGCACAGTGCGGTAACTGGAGTGCAGGTATCAGTTACCCGCACTCCAGATCATGCCCATTGATTGGTTCATTTTTGCTGGGGTTTACATATTGTGACGGCAGAGAAAGGGAAAGCGACAGAAATATCATATTCAGATGTTCGTTCATTGGTTCATTTTTGCCGGGGTTTCATATTGTGACAACAGGGAACGTGTTTTTATGTTTGACTATGATACAAAAGAGAAAGAACACCAAAACACTCGGCAATCTGATTAATACTCGGGGGCTACACCCCCTCGTACAAATCAGATAGCCTCGTGTTTCGGTGCTCTTTCTATTACTTGTGGATGTTCAGTTTGTTTATCTTAAGAATCTTGAATTGTAGGTACAACACGATACTGCAGTAGATCTATAAACTATAATATATATTCGTTTTTAAAGAATTTGCTTTTTTGCAACATTCGAAGTAGAACGTTTTTCTCATCATTTTGGATGCAGTTTTGATGCCAAATATCCTAGAATAGCGTTGCTAGAACGTAAGAGTATATAGAGACGGCGCCTTTTTAATATATTAATGTAAATATGCTTTATTTTACATATTTTATATTCTAGATCTTACATGTAAATACAAATACATGTATGTTTCTATTTGTAGTTGATCTTTAGTCTAAGTGTATATAGTTATGTTTTATTTTTCGAGAACACTAGGATATCTGAAATGTAGGAAGGAGTCAATCCTTGCATAGATTTAAATACTAATAATGCAGTATGATACGTGCATCTATTTTCAAAAGTTAACCAATTTAATTTAAGGAAAAACTGTAAAGATGGCGTCTTAACTTGTTTAGACAACTTTATCTTTGCTGCGCGTTTCTTCAATTCATTCACTTTTTTCAAATTCTATTTTGTTACAAGTACTCCATATAATACGGCAATAATCAAAACAAGGTAAAATATAGGCATTGTAAAACATTGCTTTCATTTCAGCGGATAAAAAGTACGATATACGCTTTAAGAGAGCAATTTGTTTTTGTAATTATTACAGACGTGCTTTATTTGAACATTCCATTTTAAGTTTTCATCTAAGTAAAGACTTAATAATTTCTGTGATTTCGTTTGACTTAGGCATGTACCTTCTACTTTTATATCTAAAGAAGGTTTTGATTTTAATTTATTTTCTGACCCAATTACATGTACCATATACAAGTGGTCTTTTTCGGATTTATTTATCAACATCACATTGCAGGGTTCTCTGAATCTCTTCAATGTTATATTTGATGCATGCATAGTAGTAACGTCAGCATACATGTCTATGTTAGAGTGTGCTGTACTAAATGGCTTACCATTAAGGTAGAAAACGAAGAGTAAAGGGCTTAATATAGAGCCTTGAGGGACCCCTGATTTCACTGTTCCACTATTTGAATGATTATTTCCATATTTGACAAACTGTGTTCTATTTTCAAGATATGATTTGTAGAGTTTTATTGAAATGTTTGAGAAGTTGTAAAATTTGAACTTATGTAAAAATATATTGTGATCTACCAAATCAAATGCTTTCTTTGGGTCTAAAAATACTGTGCCTATCAAACAACCGTCACCTTAATCAATATTCTATGTGTTGTATAAATGGTGTTTGACAGGAGTGATGTTTTTCTGAAACCCGACTGACTTTCATGAATGATATCAGTTTCGTATATATAACTGTGTAATTGTGATGCAAAATGCTTTTCAAATTTTTTTGAGATATGGTTGGCAAAATTGAAAAAGGTCTCTAATTACTTGGATCTTCTTTTGTACTATTTTTATGCTCCCCGAAAAAATTTCGGGGGAGCATATAGTCGCCGCCTTGTCCGTCCGTCCGTCCGTCCGTCTTTCCGTCCGTCCGAGCTCACTGAAATGACGATGTGGGGTGAATATCCATGTTCAATCCGTATAGACGGTACTTGTGAGGAAAAAGGTTGCTTATGGGGTGCAAATACGTTGCTTATGGGGTTTTAGAGATCAAAGGAGATCAAAGAAAAAACCCCATAATGTCAACTCAGTAGGAACTTCCGTCCGTCCGTCCGTCCCCTTTTCTTGTCCGGGACATAACTTTGAAACAACAAGAGGTATCAACATGAAACTTTGTAGGTAGATAGATCTCATTGAGAAGGTGTGCAGTGCACAAGAACCGTAACTCTGCCTTGCCTAATTTTTGAATTACCCCCCTTTGTTTATTTTACACTTTGAACTTTGTCCGGGACATAACTCTAAAAGTAAAAGAGGTATCAACATGAAACTTTGTAGGTAGATAGATCTCATTGAGTAGGTGTGCAGTGCGCAAGAACCGTAACTCTGCCTTGCCTAATTTTTGAATTACCCCCTTTGTTTATTTTACATTTTGAAATTTGTCCGGGACATAACTCTAAAAATATAAGAGGTATTAACATGAAACTTTGTAGGAAGATAGATCTCATTGAGTAGGTGTGCAGTGCACAAGAACCGTAACTCTGCCTTGCCTAATTTGTGAATAATCCCCCTTTGTTTATTTTACTCTTTGAACTTTGTCCGGGACATAACACTAAAAGTATAAGAGGTATCAACATGAAACTTTGTAGGTAGATAGATCTCATTGAGTAGGTGTGCAGTGAACAAGAACCGTAACTCTGCCTTGCCTAATTTTTGAATTACCCCCCTTTGTTTATTTTACACTTTGAAATTTGTCCTGGGCATAACTCTAAAAGTATAAGAGATATCAACATGAAACTTTGTAGGTAGATAGATCTCATTGAGTAGGTGTGCAGTGCACAAGAACTGTCACTCTGCCTTGCCTAATTCTTGAATTATTCCCCTTTGTTTATTTTACACTTTGAACTTTGTCCGGGACATAACTCTAAAAGTATAAGAGGTATGAACATGAAACTTTGTAGGTAGATAGATCTCATTGAGTAGGTGTGCAGTGCACAAGAACCGTAACTCTGCCTTGTCTAATTTTTGAATTATCCCCCTTTGTTTATTTTACACTTTGAACTTGTCCGGGACATAACTCTAAAAGTATAAGAGGTATCAACATGAAACTTTGTAGGTAGATAGATCTCATTGAGTAGGTGTGCAGTGAACAAGAACCGTAACTCTGCCTTGCCTAATTTTTGAATTATCCCCCTTTGTTTATTTTTACACTTTGAACTTTGTCCGGGACATAACTCTTAATGTATAAGAGATATCAACATGAAACTTTGTAGGTAGATAGATCTCATTGAGTAAGTTTGCAGTGCACAAGAACTGTAACACTGTCTTGCCTACTTTTGGAGTTATTGCCCTTTGTTCATTTTGACACTTTGAACTTAACTTTGTCTGGGACATTACTCTAAAATTATAAGAGATATCAGCATGAAACTTTGTAGATAGATAGGTCTCATTGGGTGGAATTGCAGTGCTTAAGAATCATTACTCTGCCTTGCCTTATTTTGAAGAAATTGCCCTTTGTTTATTTTTACTTTTTGACTTTTGTCCTGGACATTACTTTAAAACTATAAGAGATATCAACATGAAACTTTGTAGGTAGCTAGATATAATTGGATAGAACTGCAATGCTTAAAGAACCTAAACAAAGCCTGGTCTAATTTTTGAGTTATTGCCATTTGTTCCTTTTTACACTTTGACTTTTACCCGGGACATAACTCTGATATCATCAGGAAACTTTATAGATAGATAGATCTCATTGAATAGAAGTGCAGTGCAAAAAAACATAACTTCGCTTTGCCTAACTTTGGAGTCTTTGCCCTTTGTTCATTTTTTTATACTTTCCTGTGTCCAGAACCTTCTCGGGGAGCATCACCCGGTTCAACCGGTTCTTGTTGTAAATTGGAAGTACATATGCCTCTTTAAGTTCAGGAAAAATGCCATTTTTTAATGGAATTATTAAAATTATTAATAATAAAAGCTGTAGCCATGCTTAAATAAAACATATGTCTCCATGTTAAAGAAAATAAGCAAGTTCACATTTTTGGATATTTCGTATTGCATCAAAGTGTTTCAGCTGGCATAGCATTCTTTGATTTTTAAACCAAGCATAATATTCTTTAAAATTGATACTTTTAGAAACAGTGTTTACCTTTTTCATCTTTGTTTTGAAAGTGTCGAGGGCTCTTAATTATTTATACAGATCAACAAAACGTGAAAGAGCCATCGTTTGCATTTTGAAAGCAGAAACCAGATTGATAATGAAATCCATCTTTGGCTCAAACAATCAACGAGAATAACTTAGCAGAAGCGTATTCTGTTAGTTACAAGGTAGAAATGCATGTAACATAACAAGAGTTAAAAGGTTTGTGGATATTAATTGATACAATTATCAAATTATTAATATATTGATATAATGTTTAATTTTATTCAATATTAATTTTGATTTCTCATCTGAAGTTATTCTGTTTTTACATTGTTGCTGTAATACTTCTTGTTAAGCCATAGCAAACTTGTACAGCAACATTGGTAATGTATGTTTGTTTTATTTTAGCAGCCTATTCCCTTTTTTATAGTATGTGCCCAAAATTATTAATGGAATTTAGATTTGTTAGGACTCGCAAGTATTCGCATATTGAGGTTACCTTTCGAAATGATTCGTTTGCAGGAGCTAGCCATGTCGCTCATTTTTCAGAATGTTAACCATTCGTTTTTATCCGTTGTCAACCGTATGTGAAATTCCTATTAGAATACCTGCATTATTTGCTACAATTCGCATGCTATTGCGAAAAATCGTTGATTATGTAAATTAGCTTATCATGTTCCGACAGCTTGAAGCCTATTATGCCATGCAAATCGATGAATGATGGTTTATGTTTTGTAACCGTATTGATAGGGACTTTAACTTAAAAGCAGACGAACATAAATTCGCCACATTTTTTTTAACATCCACATCAAGTTCTTCTGTCGTCATCGCCAGTACGCGCAAGACATCGGCATGCAGTGGTTTCCGCCCGCTGAAGTATAAGGGCCATTAATTTTATTACTAGTTATCAAATCACGATAAGTTTATTTATAAATGTACTGTAAGAAGCAAATAGTCAAACGTCAAGCGATCAACTGTTTTGTTATAGATTTATCAGTTTATTTTCAAATTCCACAACCACTTTCTAGCTTATCATGTGCATTCTTACAGTTTTAAAACAAAAGAAAGAAGAGCTATCTCTAGTGACACGATGTATCATTCTTGTATTCTATCTTGGTAGCAGGTGCGCAGTCCACACCTCCAAACATTGGTCCATAACATGATCGCTGTCGGACGCGCTGACCCCCAAAAATATAACAAACCCATGGTGACCATTCAGACCAAAAACCATTTACTACAAAAGGAAGAAAAAAACATATGTAAGTAAAAATATATGAAGAGAAGAAAAAACTCATCTCTACGGTGTGTTGTATTTTGTACCACAAAAGGTATTGCTTTCCATGGGTGGCATTTATACAACATTTTTCATTTAGTTTACGCCCAGAAACCGCTTAAAAATATTGACACTAAATAGGAATCTGTTTTTCAAATGAAATCGAGGAAGATCTGGCATAGATTTTTGCCTATATTTGCCACTTCATCAAATGTTTTGTTATGAACCTTTTGATATAAACTATAAACAAGTAAAAGAGATCTAAAATGGTGTCCTCATGTGCAGCATTTCCTTGCTAAAAACTAATGTACAACTACTTTGGTTAGTTTTTAAGTTACACTAACACTTTGTGAAGGTCATATGGTGAAGGTAGACCTTATAAAATTATCATATCTTTACTAAATAGTTTGCACGAAAATCCTATGCATCGCAGGAAATATCCTGTAAAACGTGAGTCCTATTTTGTCACACCGGACTTGATATAAAAAGATGAAAGGTTCATAACATTCCAAAAGAAGAGACAACAATAATTGTCTAGACACACTTTAACTTTCACAAGACTTACTTGGACAAGGGTGGGAATTAAAACACAATCTGTAATCATTTCCGTCGCCTTGACAACCTTGGCTCAATATAGAAGGTGTTGCTGGGCCCACACATTTCCTTGACCTTCTAGTTAAACCTGTACCACAAGTAGTTGAACATGCTTGCCAATCACTCCACTGTGTCCAATTGCCATTAACTGCAGTTCAAAAAGGCAATAATGTTTACATGGCTAACAATTGATTAATGTAACACATGACTGGTAACTGAATTCATGTCACCAAATTTGAATATAAGCCAATAGAATCTAACACACTAAACTTAGTTGCTAGTTACGTCTATAGAATAATAGGCTTTAAACACATAATTTTATATATATCAAATTAAAAGTCAGTTCGAATATGTGTTATGCGTTACATGTATGCATATAAATCTACTTATCTAAATCTATTTGTCATTGATATTTGGCTTGAAGCCGTATAGTAAAACAATATACTAATATGCGGCTATCAAATTTATATTGACCTTTAATTTATTTATCACTCATTTACACATTCATACTAGTACATATGGACAATAAAGGCAGGATAAATGTCTATATTGTGATATAAGATAAGCATTACTTCGACACGACTCAAGTTTAGTAATCTCGTCTGTACTAAGTTGACACGTCACTCTCTCGTCCAAAATGGCTGATGTAATGGAAATCCCGAGAACAACTGCAGAAACACAAGGTTTTCATTTTAATTTAAAGGTCCTGTAACTCAAATTTGTTCATGATTTTATATCATCAATCTGATGCTCAAATGAAGATTCTTCAAAATTGTAAGTTCAAAAAAACATTATTTGTAAAGATATTACCGAATTTACATTTCATGTAAATAAAGGGAGGTAAGTAGAAATATATTTTCGATAAAGTCTTAACAATTTTTTTCAATGAGAAATGAATGCATTGATTTTAATGATTCCATTGAATATGCACAAATATTTACAGTATATATTTTACAAATTCTTCGATGTTTGAAAATTGTTTTAGAAGCATAATTATATACATTTATAAAATTTCACACAAGTATGGTAACTACCTAAATTACATCAATGATGCATTTAATGGTCTCATTGGCCTCCTGTGCATCAAAATAGTATCATCACAAAATATCGACTTGCATACATATTTAGTATCATTCAGTGAATTACTGAATTCAAAATTTATAGGTCACCTTGTGGTTGATAATAACATTTAAGGACATGAATGGTGACATGTCCGGGGTCCGTACTGTCAGTGCCTGAAAGGGCGGATAGACCCTCATTCAGCCTAGAATACATACATACATTGTTACATCCTTAATTACAACATACAGGATCTTTAAGTGTTGAATTCTGCTTAAGCCCGGTGTTATTGGGAGTGGATGGCAGCTTGCAATTTCCAGTGTCTTACCTTAACAGGCTCAATCAAAGGTAAAATATGATTTATTTTATTTTATTCTTTATTCTCTACTTTATTTCAGCAATATTATATTTAAGATAATTCAAAATAACAATAAGTATAATATAATCCTATTTGAATTTTTGTTAGGTTATAAATTCATCACACCAACAATATTCTTTCATATGACAACATTACAGGTATTTTAGCAAACAGGATATGCCTTCCTGTCATAAGATTTAACGAACTTCTTATCCTGTTATAATATTGAGCTAAATGTTTATCCTGTAATTAGATAATTAGATATATCCTTATTATGTTATGTGGCTGTAAAAAAAATAACTACACGGAAAAAAAACTAAATTTTACCTCATTGTTATATCAACAATATTGTATATTCAACAAAATCTTTAAAGATCCTGTATTTGAATACCACACTTAAGTGAAATTATATACATGATGTATATATATATATATATATATATATATATATATATATATATATATATATATATATATATATATATATATATATATATATATATATATATATATATATATATATATGTATATAATTATGCTAATAAAACAATTTTCAAACATCGAAGAATATGTAAAATATGTACGGCAAATATTTTTACATATTATGTGTAATCATTAAAATATATGCATTCATTTCTTATTGAACAATTTGACTTAGACTTTTTAGAAAATATTTTTTTATTACTGCCCTTTATTTGCATGAAATGTTAAATTCAGTGATATTTTATTTATAAATAATGCTTTTTTGAACTTACACAATTGATAAATCTTAATTTAAGCATCATATTTATGATATAAAACCATAAAGAAAATGTGTTACAGGATCTTTAAGATTTAATTAAATGCTTATTTTATAATCAGATTGAACAAAATGTACATCCTGTTATTATATTTAACTTAATATTTATCCCATGATTGGATTTAACTTAATCTGACCCTGTTATTAGATTTAGCTAAATGCTTATCATTTAATTAGATTTAATAAACTGCTTATTATGTTATTCAAATTACCAAAAGTTTAACCTGTAATTAGATTTAACTAAATCCTGTTACTAGATTTAACTATTTTTATCCTGATACTTGATTTAACAGAATGCTTATCCTGTTACAAGATTTATCTAACTATTTATCCTCAATTAAGATTTAACTAAATGCGTGCCCTGCAATTAGATTTAACTAGATCTTTCCTGTTATTTGAATTTGACTAAATGTATAAAAATATAAATGAAATTGGAAAGAAATGATATTTGCCAATTCGTATATATTACACCGGAAAATGTCAATTACATAACACATTTTCTTTTGAAATTCAACCCATTACAACAAACAAATATTTCATTTACAACAAGTACCGTTCTTATTGTGATATGAAATTACACTAGTTTTAAAAAGTATATTTAAACATTTTTGTTAATAGTTAGTAAGCATAAGAAAGTTACTTACATATTCTTAAAACGACCGAGGCACACATATTTTAAAAAAAGAAAATCTTGACGAATGATTTCTTATCTACAACGAACGTATTTCATTCAATACATTATTTCACTCAATTGTGACCTTTATCTATATATGACTTTAAAATTCTAACATTTTGAAATGTCACTAATATTATCAATTGTTCCTTATTCATTTGAATTGAGTATATTTTACTCTGACTCTGTATAGGTCACATACACGTATATCTTAAGATAAAGAAAACTCAAAAGCGCTATTCAGCCATGAGCGGACATAATCAATGATCATTCGATTTGTTTTGACGCATACCTACTGTAAATGAGAGTATTCCACGGTGCCCTTTGGGGTTTAAGAATAAGTCAGCAAATAGCAAGCAGTGATATTCACAAGGCATCTTTGGTCCGCAAGCACAAATAATGTTTCGAAAGTGCTAGCAAAACAACATTTGTAAATAAGAACCCCACCAAAGCGTTGGTTGCAATGATTGACAGATGGTCAATTACACATTTATACACTAGATAAAACATCTAAGTGCGTCCATGACCGATCAGTTAAATCATCAAACCATTTGTCCCTAACCGCTGTAGGTTGGAATCCTGACAGGGACTTTGGTGGATACTTTCATGCGAGTAAGGTATCCTGCTTGATAACTTCAGGTGGTTCTACCTTAGTACCTGTTCGTGCATGAAATAATGCACCCGAGGTCTTCCTGCAACAGTAAAGATGGAAAATTGCCATATGGCCTATGATGGTGTGAAGTAAAACCCAACAAAAAAAAAAAAAAAAAAAAAAAAAAAAAAAAAAAAGAAAAAAGAAAAAGAAAAACAATAATAAAAACAACAACAACAACAACAACAACAAAAATAAACAGATAAACTCAGATGAATAAGGTTAGTAACGTAGTTTCAGATGTGAATGATACTGTGAACCAATATGACAAGCAAATTAAAACACTAACACTAAAAAACTTGATCTAGAAAGTAGAAATAGAAACAGGAATTTACTTATATACGGATATGAAGAACACAAAATGGATGATTATGACACTGCCAACGATATCTTTTACGATCACCTTTATCTTAATCCGAGCGATTATTATATCGACAATGCAAAACGTTAGGTCAGGTAAAAAACAATCGCCGAGGACAAAAGTCACCTAAGATTACAAAATTGGTAATTTTTCGTTACTCTCATGAAGTTGGTTCAATAAGGGCAAATGCACCAAACCTTGCTGGAATCAGTTATGGCATCGACAGAGATCATCCATATGAGATTGGAACCGCCAGAAAGGCATTGTGGCCCACATATAAGGAGTACCAATCGCAGGTACAAAGTTGTCGTCACAGAGCAGATATACAAATAACTCGCAATCGCAATCGTTATTAAAATCGCCTTTCAAACATTTGTTCAGGCCATCACACCAGTTGTGAACATTGACAGGTAGGCTAAATTAAGTTTTATACAAATTCGATGTCAACAAAAATTCGAAGTCGTTCTTCAAGTGCGCCTGCGCAGAGGGAATTTCCAGCAACTAGTAACACGTCGGCAATCAGCAATCAGTTAGGCAGACGAGGACTCCTCCCACAATTACGCAACATACATCAGCGTCAAATGATCACACAGTTGGCGGGGAATAGGATTTAATTAAACAATTCACGATTTGGATTATTTAATATACAGTGCTTGGAAACCAAATCTATTGATACACTGAAGAGTTCTGAAATAACTGATTTATTCAATAATAATGATATATTGTTCTATGACTAAAACTACGGGACATCAAAGCTAAATGTTTTAAGTTACTGTAGACAATTTTCAACAGTTTGCTTTAGATAGAAAAGAAAAAGGTCTTTTGGTGGTCTAGTTATTTATTTACGTCGTGCCCTTTGTTGAAATGACACATTTGTTTTTGAGAGAGACGATACATATTTGTGGATGAAAATTTGTGGGGAATTATTTAATAGTGATGGTCATTAATTTATTGAGTTGTGTTATATTATCCCATTCACAACTAGCAGGAATCGTTTTGTTGAAACTATTGTATATGATTATTTATTTGATTTTTACAAAGTAAATACATGTATGTGTAGTTTTATGATATAAGGAGACTTAAACTCGAGTTAGGGGTATTAGAATAATGGGTGTAAAATGAAAATTATTCTTTATCAGAAAATAATTCATTACCAGAAGATTATGACATAAATGTTAAACTTCCAAGAAAACTTAAGATAAAAATACTAACAGTAATGGTCTATTATTGATTGACTTTTTGAAACAGACTGGTTACGTATTGCAAACGGTCGGGTGTGTGATGACGAGGGTGCCTTAACTTATATCATCAACATGCTGTAGTGTTGTACATTTTTGTATGTGAGTGAACATTTGTTAAGATTATTTGATAGTTTTAAAACAAACGCATTCATGAGCCAAATACATGTATACTGTCAGATCATTGTATAACAGAATTCTCTTTAAAATCTTTTTATTGGTATGGTAAATGTGAAGACAATGGAAGAAACAAATTTACATGTAATATTAATGATAGTCCTAAGTGATTTTTCTATAAATATGATTTTGACGAAATATATCTTAAAACTCTATTCAAAGTGATGTATTTATAACGCATCTTTTTTAGTGAGAAAGTAAAATTGATAGTGCTACAACACATGTTTAAATTGATGAATGTATAGTTAGTTTTATTCAATATATTGAAAATGTATGTAAACCATTATCCGAAAAATATAGTAACGTTGAAGGTAGTTTTAATAAGTATGGTAATCGAAATTACGACGATGCATTATATAGTAATATATGTGAAAACAATAGAGTAGATTTTTATAAGAAACTTAATGTTTATAGGAAATATAAATCAGAATTTAACAGAATAAATATGGTACAAGCAAGAAATATATACAAAAGGAGCGTCCGAATTTTTCAATATGAGAAAGACAAGATTAGAAAGCTGAAATTAATGTCAGCAGGTTATAGCAATGCCAAATTATTTTGAACAATTTTGAAAGAAAGTAGTTATTAGAAAGGGTCCGAAAGGATTTTCACTTGATTCTTTTACTGATTATTTTAAGCAATTAATAACCTTAATAATAGATTTCTTTTTCATGCAGACGAAGATGGTAAGATTTTACAAATCGTATTTTAGATAACGAGGTAAAAAATAAATTTAATGAACTGGACATACCCTTTACCATGGTTAAATATTACAGGGTATTGTTGACCCGAATTAAGACGGTATTATAAACGAATATTTAGTCTATGGGAAGGATAAATTTAGCTTTACATATTTCAAAATTATTAAGTAAAATTCTTGAAAAAGGTTAACTTCCAGCCTCATGGAGTGAAGGATATATCATTCCTATACATAAAAGGGGTAGCCTAGATCATGTTACAAAAAAGAGGAATAACTCTTTTAGGCGTAGTTGAAAAATTATTTACAAAGTATTATTAACAAACGACTTATTTTACGACTTAAGATTACTTTTACATATGTTGAAGCTCGAGCAAGTTATAGAGCGAAATTAGGAACTGTTGATAATATTTGTGCTCTCAACAGTCTAATTAATCATTTTCATAGTCAAATAAGAAATTATTTTGTGTCTTTGTTGATTTTTCTAGAGCGTTTGACTACTTAGTAAGACCGAATATATGGTATTAATTATTCAATATGTATACGTACCTAAGATTCAGGTGGCTCCTTCAAGGAAACCTGTAACACATTATCAGGACAGGCATAAAAGGCAATTTTTCAGTTATAAATTATATGTCAAGTTTTCTTAGTTTGTCTTCAGAACATGTCTAAAACCTTTTTGATAATCTAATTAAGGCAATCGTATATAAAAATGCTGACGTGTTGGATTTTTACAATGAAAACCAAATTGAAAGGGTGTATAAAATGTTTTCCGAAACCAACATTATGTGTAAAAATAAGCTCACAAAACGATTTTATATATCGCGATCTTGGAAGAACGGACCTACATAGTCTTAGAATTATGTACATTATAAAATATAAGCAGCCATGAAAATAAATAAATAAATAAATAAATTAATAGACTTTAAATGGCATTGAAAGTCAACCTCAAAAGTCAATCTTGGCTTGATGTGATTTAATGAAACTAGGTTTTTATAATGTTTGGCCATGTATGTATGTATGTACGTACGTACGTACGTACGTGTACGTACGTACGTACGTACGTATGTATGTATTCTAGGCTTAATGAGGGTTCATCCGCCCTTTCAGGCACCTAGAGTACGGACCCAGGACATGTCACCATTCATGTCCTTAAATGTTACTATCAACCAAAAGGTGACCTATAAATTTTGAATTCAGTAATTCACTGAATGATACTAAATATGTATGCAAGTCAATTTTATGAATGTTGTTTTTTAAGGATTTTACAGTACTAAGTTAATTTATTAATATATATAATTATTCTTCTAAACGAATTTCAAAACATTCAAGAACATGTTAAATATTTACTGCAAAATTATTTGTAATATTATTATATTAAGAAATCACTAAAATCTATGCGTTCATTTCGCTAAGACGTTAATATCGAAAATAGACTTTTAATCACATCCTAATTACATGAAATGTAAATTTGATATTTTTTTTAACAAATAATGCGAAAACAATAGTGATAAATCTTCATTTGAGCATCAGATTTATGGTATAAAACCACAAAATACTGAGTTACAAGATCGTTAATAAATAAACAGGGTTTTGTTAGTCCAAGGATGGCAAAGTAGGATTGATATCTGAACTAGAGTTACTTTTTATAAGTCTTTAGGCAGTTTTAATTTTCAACCATACTTTAAAATACTTAATGTAACTAAATATAGAAAAATATTATGTAGATTAAAAGTATCCTTACATGGATTAAATATAGGAATAGAACTCTGAGAGAAAATATACTTTGTATATTTTGTAATAAGGAGGAAGATGGATTTCATTTCCTTTTTGAGTGTAGCTTGTATGATTAAATTAGAGATAAATATATAAATAGATACTTCAGCATGTTTAAAACGATAGGACTGTTTTCAACAGAACATGTTAAGGTAATAAGAAATTTACCCGTATATGTATGTAAAGCATTGACATAAGAAGATGTAAATATATTGCCTTTATGTACTACATATTATATAAATTGTATTCGATATTGGTGTAATTTGTTAACCATGCCATCACATAGATATCCAAGGCAATGTTATAACATGTTAAAATCTTTAGATGATGCCGGTAGAAACTGCTGGGCAACCAAAGTTAGAACACTTTTGTATAAATATGGATTCAGTTTTATATGGATAAGTCAAGATGTTGGCGATGTCAATGCCTTTATTACCATGTTTAAAAAAAGAGTTGTTAACTATTGTACACTAGACTGGCAAACAGCTCATGAATCCTCTAGTAGATGCGATCATTATAATAACTTTAAAAGCCTACTTACTGTTGAAAAATATTTAACTATGGATATTCAGTTAAAATATAGAATTGCTATGTCAAAGTTTCGTCTTTCAAATCACAGGCTGAATATTGAATTAGGTAGATATAATAATGTTATAAAAGAAAATCGTATATGTTTCTTTTGCCAACAGTTTAATAATGCTAATGTAATTGATTGTGAGTACCATGCCTTTTTTAATTGTGTTAAATATGATACTGTTAGACAAATGTATTTATTTAGCTGGTATATACATGGAACAGAACTTCAAAATTTCTATGCTCTTTTGTCTTCTCAAAACCCTGACATTGTTTAAAATATATCTATTTACATCTATCAACTTATGAATATAATTAATGATACTTAAGTTTCACAATATACAACTACTTGACATTTTATTATATGTTATACCTAAAGATGTATTTTGGGCCGGAGACCTTTATTTATAAATAAATGATTTGAGTTGAGTTGAGTTGAGTATAGTATTTAGATAGTATATTATGTTACATTGATTTTTTAATACTTACATTGTTTCATAAAGTAATAGCAAATTAGTATACAAGGTTTATAAGAAAATATGTAAAATAATAGGACTGCATATAGTTCGGTTTCGAGTACATAGTGGTTTAACCAAATTCAGTAAGCTTTTGAACGATGGACTGTGGATGGTTGTACTGCGGCGTAATAAAAACTATACATATTCATATTTTCAATCCAACACGCTGACAGAAAGACAACTAATAAGTATGTGTTAAACTTATTTAATAATATTATAACATTTAACTGTTTATTTCATCGTGGCTTTAATTAAAGTCATGGTTTTATTTATGACAGCAAATTGCGTTCAAATCGAATGAGATAATAAAGCATGGAGGACTGCTAGTATTTGTAAATAAGGGATAGTAATAAGTGTATTAGAGGTAAAATATATATGAGTGAGTGCGCGCACGCTCGTGCTTGCTTGTGTATGTACTATCAGGGTAGAAAATTGTTTTATACAAATAATTCCAAAAGTAAGAACATGAATAATTATGTTTAATTTACTTAGTTTATATTTTATATCAATCTTAATAATCATTTAAGATTCAACTAGGAACAAAAACAGATATTTATAAAACAGATACAATTTTAGGAAAACAACTATTCGTTCAATCTAGTCTCAGACACGTTTTTTGTATTATATTTATTTAAAATGCAAGGGAAGTAAGGATGAATAAAATGTATTTAAAACTTGAAAGAGCAGTGTATCCTGTTTTTTGTATCTTACTATTTTTACATATATTTTGATTACTATATTGACAAATTTATTTTGACTAATGCCAATGTTAATTCATATGTTTATATACCAAGATATTATTTTGAGCTAAAATGGCTTTATCAATTGTGTATTGTGATATTTATTAAATAATAAAGCTTTTTCCTCTTCTTTCTGCATACATACACGCACCTAGGCACCACGCACGCACTCACACACGCTCTCTCTCACACACGCACGCACGCACCAATGCACGCACGCACACACACACACACGCACGCACTCACACACACACACACACACACACACAATAAAATTTGTCAATTCATCGTATAATTAATAATTCGGTTTTCCTGATGGTGACAGCATGGCACCCCATTTATTCCTTTACAACATTCCATAGAAATAGAACTATAGTTAATTAATAAAGAATTGTTACCTCCCTTAATATGACAAGAGAAAGGGAAAATCCATTCAATGGATCTACACTATATCAAATGATAGAAAGATTTGGATTTGAATCAGACCGAAATATGTGTGTCACGCAATCACTACAAGTATCCGCGCATAAAGCTAGTACGTGGACAAATCTTAAACAAATTAAATGTATTATAACATTCATACACATCAAATATATTTACATATCTTACTTCAAAATCCCTATTCTATGAGACACATAATTGAACATAAAAATATGATTAACTGCAAAATACACCTGCGATTGTTGTCCGACTTAATATTCACCTGCTGTATTTTACAATTGGCATTAATATATACATGTATATATTAAGAATACCACTTAAATTCATTTTATTCATACAAACTTTATGACCTCAATGTGCTGTCGTTTGTCGGATTTTTAAGTTTCAAATGTACCCACGTAACGCAGTTTCGGACAAAAAGTGACCTCAAAGTGCTTGACGCGCTTTGGGATTGGTAACGCAATATTGGGCCGGATCCCCGGTGTTACAATGTCCCCGGTGCACAGTTTAGTTCTAATCGATCTTTGGATGATAAGTTGCCCTACCAATAAATTTTAGGGAAAGATGTGAGTTGTATGGAATATTAACCTAACGTTTAATGCTTGTAAACCCTCCGCTGTTGTATGCTTGAACCCTTACATTATCTGTTTCATTGTTATAGTTCAATTCGGATCCAATAAGACGAATTTGTGACTTGCTTTCTGCACCGGATATAAACAATTTTAGTTGTGAACCCAACTAGATTTTAGACGCAAAATACTTGGCTACAAACAACTCAGCTGTCATTTAGTCGCGTGATAAATAACTAAACGAAGTAAGCGGTAGGTGTTCAATTGAGAAACCAATAGACGCCATTTTTGGTGTATGTGGCCAGATATTTACTGTGAAAAAGTTCCTTATCTATTAGAAAAAACATACTTAGACATGTGGACCAACAATAAAATATCGCGTATATTATATAAATATTACAAATACATGAGTGATTAAACTACACTTTATTATTGTTAATATAAAGACAAAAATAATGAAAAATTATTCGGTTTCAATTTCCGATTTGGAAATAAGCAGCTGCTAAACACCATCATCTTTTTGAATAATTTTTAGTTCTGTTGCAATTTCTTGCGATAAAGGAATCACATAATTCAGTGTCTAATTTACTTATTTTTGAAATATATCTTTGTCACTGTATGAAATGTATGAATAGTTATTCTTTGAAACTGTTATAACGATTACGTTACAATGACCTTGAATAACCTTGATAGGAACAATATGTTAATCTATCATTGTTTCTTCATTTCTTTTTGTTTCAACAAAAGTCATAATCTTGGACAATGCAGTGTTATTCATTTCACATTCATACAATTTATCGTCTTTGTTAAAGGCCATGTCGATGAATTCAATATTCTTGTAAGCTGGCTTCAGTGGAACCTTCATTTTTGATGATATCGCTGGTAAGCACTTCTCTGTCACAAAATTAAGAAGGATAACTTTAAATGATTCATCCCCTGAAATAAATTTCAGTTAAATAAATTTTTGTCTACTTAAAGTTGCGGATAACCATGTCATGAAGTCTGAAAATTATAAACGTGAATAAGGTTAACTGTTGGTTATCGTATGTTTTTCATAGGTCATCACTATTTTATAAAGCCAATAATAATTAATATCAATGATTCTTTAACATTCGGACTGCAAATAAATAATCGAATTTTATATGATATTCACACAAATGAAGCAACAAAGAATGAACTGTGTCCATATTCAAAATAAAATACAATATTTAACTTACATTTAAACCCGTCAAGTGCACTGTCAACACTTGGTTCAAGTCTTGAAACAGACGGGCATACCAAGAGTAATGGTAGATGCTTCTGTAGTGAGGCTTGTTCTTCTACAATTTGAAACTTTATGACCGTTAATATCTGTGCAAGACATTCGCAAAACATCTTTGTTGAATCAGTTGAAACCTGATGCGGAGTGTACAGTTGAATAGTGTAGCTTATCTCGGCTAAAACAATTAAAGCTTATTAGAGTTGTTCAAGAATGGAGACTTTACATCGAATGGTCCCTATCGTTTGTATACATTATGTGTATAATTTCAAAAATTCAATCTATTTTAAAGAACACAATTTACAAACTTTTTTTTGGCGAATTTTGTAATGGTCTTTTATAATACTTTTAAATGTAAAAAATTCAAAATACAAATTGTAAAGCAATTTTTGCTATTAGTTTCAAAACAATGTAAGATGATATAATTTACCTGAAGGATTATCTTCTTTAAGCATTGTTTTCATAAGCTGAAGTAAATAAGAAAAAAAGAAAACAGTTCGCTACTAATAAATATGCAGTTGCTCAAAAAGTAAATAAAGCATATTGCAGACTTACCCATAATTTGCAGTTAACTAATAGTATATTTCTCGAAGAAATTTTGAAAAAATAGTTCAATCTTATGTTCACATTTTTACAGTGTGGTAATTAGTTGATCAAAACGTCACTTGTTCCTTTCACATGTTTTCGTTTTAAAAATCGAAGTGCTTTTTAGTAAAAATCAGTGTAAAATAAAAAAAAAATAAAAAAAAAAAAATCAAAACAGAAAAGGTTAATAAAGAGGAGAAGGTTTTTCTTCTTAATTACTTATTTGATTTACAAACGAGACGTTTTCATTATCTGTCCAGTAAAATTGCGTAACGCTGTACCTGATAAACTTATATAATAATGAAATATAAGTATAACCACTTAGATCTTCTAATTCATTTGAAATGTTTGTTATATTCAATAACATCATTTCTTGTTTGTTTTTCATTTTGCTATAAAACTTTGCGTGTGTGTGTTCATGACATACAAGGATTGATTAAACAGTTCTTGGCCCGATGTAGTTCCGGTAGTCAGGAACCCATGTAATGGTCTTACTTATCAATAAAATCGCCCTTTAAATCAATGCGTTATGCCCACCTGTAACCCTTCAAACTAGAACTCCCTATTTTGGTCCTCAAAGTACTCATTGACCGCCTCCATGACACCTTCATTGCTTCCAAAACGTCTACGACAAAGCTTGGTTTTCAGTTTCGAAAACAGGTAGAAGTCAGAGGGTGCCAAGTCCGAAGAATATGGGGGATGGGGAAGAATTTGAAAGCCGCAGTCAGCTGCAGCAGCCATCGCAACTTGGGATGTGTGAGTTAGCGCATTGTCGTACAGGAGCAGAACGCGTTGAGTCAATTTGCCTCTCCTTTTAAGTGCGATTTCTTGACGCAGACGTCTCAATGTCTACATATTATGTGCCATTTATGGTACGTTCATGCTCAAGATAGCCAATCATGATTATCGCCTGACTATCCAAAAAAATTGACGCCACCATTTTCCTTGCTGATTGGCGAGGATGCTCCCACTGCTTTCTGTTTTTTTTTTGTATTCTGGATCGCAGAGATGGACCTATGTTTCATCCTGAGTTACGATCCGGTAGATAAAATCAGATTCATCCTTGTAGAGAGACAAAATATATCTTGAAATATCAATCCTTGTCCGTTTCTGGTCGTCAGTCAACTGTTTAGGGACCCATGTAGCGGAAACCTTTGACATGCCATAGACATCAGTTAGGATTGCCTGAACTGAACCCAAGCTTTAACCCACTTCCCTAGCAATGCTTCGCAGGTCACGCCTTCTGGTCGTCAGTCAACTGTCTGGGGACCTATGTAGCGGAAACCTTTGACATGCCATAGACATCAGTCAGAATTGTCTGAACTGAACCAAAGCTTATACCTACTTCCCTAGAAATGTTTCGCATGTCTCGCCTTCTGTCGAACATGACCAGATCGTGCACAACTTCGGCAATTTTATAGCTGGTGACCTTTTTCGGCCGCCCGGGCCGCTCATTATCTCCCAGACCCTCTTAAATTCAGCATCCAATTTTTCACAGTGCTATAGGAAGGGAATCCTTCCCAAAGGTATCCATGAAGTCTTCCTGGATTTCTTTGGGGAAATCCCTTTCTTACAGAGGTACTAATTGACTGCTCTGAGTTCAACTTTCTCCATTTGATCTGAATGACACACCCCTCTACTGATCAAAGCGTGTTTTATGTTACTAAACTGTGTAAAATCGCATGTAACTCTGTCAGTAATCATCAATAAGATATCGGTATCAACGTATCGTTTGTAAATGTCATTGTAGTGGCTAGAAGAAATCGGGCCGAGAATTTTTTGATCATACCTCGTACATATTCATATGTTGCAAAAAAGTCATGCGATGAATTTAATTGAACCCGTAATGAACTTACATTGATGTTATCTATCAGCTTCTGTCTTGCATGTTCATTAACTTTTCCTTTTTTGTTAACAAGACTTGGTGTAGCATCACAACGAGCCTTTTTACTCTACAAGGGAAATAATATTGATCGACAAACGCTTACAAGGTCTAAAAATAACTGCATTTTTATATGATATTAATGGACATGGCCTAGAAGCAAATGCAAACGACAATTTTGAAATGTTTACCATTTTAAATAAGCGTCACAATTGTAACTGGAGTCAATTGATTTTAAAACTAGAGTAAAGAATCACTGCATCAATTGTTTATTAACATCTGAGAAATTTTCGGTTTTCATCTCAAGCAGGACTGAAAAGGCAAAGTTTTTTCCGCCGCAACATGACGTTATAGATAGCGCTTAAGGTGCACTTGGAAATATTAAAACGGAAGCCCCCTTTCCTTTTTTTCAAATTGCATTTACAAGAAGTCACTATTTACTGTACTGTATATATGAAGCATTATTTAAGTTTAAAAATATATCATTAAACTTATTCTAGTAAAAGGAATGTCTCAGACACTTTTCTAATGAATGGTCAGTGGTGAGGAAAATTTAAATTTAACTTCTGTTACAAATCATTAATATTTTCCACGTAAAATCAACACATATACTACCAGTTTTGATGTTGTTAGCTCGTCTGTTAAGAAGGAAGTGTCGTGCTGATATGGTTGCTGCGACCACCTTCGTGCATTTACTTTAACGTAGCCCATAATTCAAATATTTTAAAAGGTACATGAAACTCTTCATATTTGCTTATCATCACAAGGTACAATTGTATGGTAAGAGGCATTACAAAATATAGTTTTAAGTAGAATAAATATAAACCTGTAAATATGTATCATTATGGAACTTGGACTACTTATTTATCAGAACAAAGTACAGTTGTTAGAAAAGGAGCATAATTCTGAAAACACTGAAAACGTATAAGTGAAAATGAAATACACCAGACGATCGTTTAATATATCCATACACAGAATACATGCAGATCATATTTCAGGCAAATTTTGCTTGATGGTATCATTGTAGCTCTTTTCTTTTACGTTAAACTTGTGACAAGATTTTGATTTTAATTACGCAATAAAATTGTGTCGCAAATTTCTCTGAGCATGTCGGAGAAACGTGAAAGTGCTATATTTAAAAAGTATTTACCATTGATATTGCCAAATATTTGCTAGAGTCATTTTCATTTTCAGAATCAAATATTTTTAGTATACTATTATGCTTATTATTCAAACATTGAAAGACAAAACGAAAAACTAGCCCAATTTAGCGGTCACCCAATATTTCCGTAAGCACATCACATGTAATTCCCCAATACTTGAATTAATCTCAATGTCCATATGACAAATTTTTCAAATACAAAACCTGTACCGTGAAGTTTACATGAAGACATACATTTATACGTGTCTCTGCTTCTTTGAAGGTAATTAACGTAAAATACCCCTTTCCCAATCCGAATATGAAGAATTACCCTCGAATTTTATGATTTAGACCTCATATATTAGGTAATTGGAATTAACTGCGAAACTACCTGCTCATTTCTCCCTTCAACAATATTCAGCATTTCATCAAGTATGTTCAGGATACCCTGTTCCTGCAAATATATAAAACAATTTTTGTAACATTTTAAAGTAAATATGTTTATGTAAATAAATGTCCCTGTCAGTGAACTTAACTATAAATTGGGTAGGTACTTTATACAATCACCTTAAATAATAAGGGTTCTCGATAATAAAAAGGAAGTTCATTCATTTTTTTTTAAAATAATATACTAAATCTTACATGTTCTTGCTCTTCCATAATGCTATTCTGTCTGAAAATAAATGTTTAATATAGTTAAATAACAATATAACACATATATATTGAAAGAATTTTGTTGATTGTTTATTTTGTATACTGTGCGTCTGTCATTCTGAGAGAATAAATGAAAATATTTCTTCAAAATGTGACAGATCAAAAAGATATGGGTATTTGCAAAATAACACTTTAAAATGAAACTTGCAAATTGACAATGTGTGTAAAACACTCAATGGAAAATTGCATTATTGGCAACATATCATATTTTCTACGCTTCAATACGTAATAATATTTTACGAATTTACGATATATATTGCTCATTGTATATTATTTCTATGTGATAATGGGTAAGGAAAAGACAAACTACATAAATAATATATTCAAATTACAAAATAAGAATTTCTAAAATCATTTTTTACAGCAACCACAGATATCTTTGTCTATTGAGCTATTTGATACTCTTAATTGGTTACCATTCATTGTCAGATTAAAATATTCAAATTATATGACAGCAAGTGATATGATGGAATTGATGACTTTATCAGACAGTAAAATATACAATCTATATATCAAACTTACGAAATGATATTGTATAGAGACCTTAAATATTATATTAAAAGCACATATTGTTATCATAGCAATTGGAAAGTGTACCTTAAAATATGCGCAATGTTGACACTTTTATTAAAATATCCTTATCTTAAAATGATTAAATAAATGAATGAATGAATGAATGAATATTATAAATCTATGTTTACCAAAATATCAAGAAGTTAAGGAAGAAGTTAATATCTAATGGCGAAATATATATATATATATATATATATATATAGATATATATAAGAAAACCATAGATACTTTTGTTACGTCTTTTTGTAACAATCAATTTTTGGAATAACTGTTTAATTAAAGCCACATTAAATAAAATATGTAAACATATTTGTTCGTCGGTTTAAAACCAAGCATTCTATAGTTTCAATAACATTTTTAACAGTATTGTTGTAAATCTCATTGAAAATGTTCATAAATTATGATTTTAAAAGGTAAACCCCACGGTGACACTAAAGTTAGTATACAAATTGTGATAAAGAACTACTTCACAATGGTAAAATCAATTGTAACCATGTGGATTACATCAGATAGGAGACATTCTTGTGCAAACAAACTTTAACCGTTTTAGTCTTATGGTGCATTACCCCTGTCGTTTACAAAAAAGTAATCATCTCATAAAAGACTGAATTTATATGAAAACAACCGTAATATAATGCGGAAATATACCGTTAAATTCGGACTGCTACTTAAAAAATGTTTGCTAATTTTCTATTGATGTACGGATGACCCAAAGGCTGAGTTTCACGTGCAAATAGAAATTGAACTTCCGATTTCGCCACAATGAAGTTGTAGATTTATGGATAATAAAACTAATTATGGTTGTCTGGACACAAAAAAGAAATGAACGGGAGTCCATATGAAACATGTTTAATTAACGAAATGTAGCTATTTCATTTTTTTCATGAAATTTATTTTATGTAGCTTAACTAATAATAACAATTTCTGGATTTAATAACAAATCATACGTGAACATCTGAAAAACAGTATAAATTTGTTAACACTAGTTAAGATATATTCGTTCTAAAGACCGAATCAAACTCATTGTAAATTTGTTTTGAAAAGATTCAGAAAAACTCGTAATACGAGATGTTAACAGGTTACAAAGATATGGCTCGCAATTTCCGGCTTTCCACCATGAGATAATTATCTCTTTCACCCTTTTTTATGAAGTTTTAAATAATATTGTTAATATGTACTTAAATTAAATGATTTTGATTTGTTTACTTCTTACTGCATATGTCAAAAAGGTACAGAATACAAAAGGTGAAACCATGACTGCATTTTGCTATTTTTATGAAGATTTTTTTATTGTTTGTTAATGTAGTTTGTCATTTGTTCATTACTTTTTTACTTTCATTTGATAATTTCTGTAAACTCCTTCTAGAATCACACTCAACTTAATTGACCTCAACTGGATTATCATTCAATATTCGATCAAAAGGTGGTACTTGGATAATAAATTAATTTTTATTGTATTTTTACAGATAAGATTCAGTAAATAACACTTAAAACACTATTAACCTTAATTTAGTTTGTAATGACCGGATGTCAATGTCATAAATTAACAGTTGACAAGATTTTAAAAAAATGTGTCAGAAGATATTTCATAGTTTAAATCTCTACGTTTTATGAACTTTAATTTAAGAAAAAATTGGGATGAGAGCGACAATCTCGAGGGATTTAATTAGTTATCTGCCATTTTACTTCATTTCAAGGGCAAATAACTGTAAGATAAGTTTGAATCTTTTGGGTTACTTTATCCTTTTTTCTTGGTCCAAATAAAAGATTTCATAGTCTGGAATTCTACTTATTAACTATAAAGTTATGTCTGTTAGGGAACATGGCAACGTTTGTAAGAATATACAAATGTTTTGTACCATTCGCTGAATTTTTGCTGAATTTTTGCACAATTATCCTGAGGTCAGTTATATATTAAATCATTGGAATAGCTTAGCTTATTTGCGAGTTACTTCCTCTAGAAATCATTTCTATGAGACAATTTCATTTTGAGTATATTTCAGCATGACAAATGAAGCGGACGCTTTAAACACTGTTATCTATAAGGCTTAGTGTCAATTTTTAACAGGTGGTCTTGTTGATACTTTTAATAGATTATTTTAGTGCTGTTATGTTTTTAAAAATATATTCATAAAAAATAAATATAGTGGCTATCTTGGATTTTTGAGGCTATATTGGATTTGCACAACACTGATCCAAGGCTTAAATGACAAGAATTTTATCTATCAACATCTGATCCAAGTTTCATGCTTTTCAAAGAGATACACAAATCATTCGCCCTATTTTATGCACATATTTCTCGGACTAGCGGAAAGGACCTTTAATCAGTACGCTGGGATATTATAGGCTCGTCGGGGAAGGTCGTCCAAAATAGCTAATAAAGATTATGTGTGCGGAAAACATACGAATTGTTTTTGTTTGTCTTTATTTGCCAAATTTCTTTAAGAAAGACAAGAATATCTTATCGCATTTTGTCTAATATGAGTCGATATCCTTTAAAACAGTTTTGAAGCAAACAGTCGTCGTCTGCTTGACATTATTTTACGAAAGAGACCTAATATCTTCGGAGATATAAAATCTGTAAACTAGAATAAACGGACCAACATGGTGTCTATGTCTCATCACGTTTTACACGTAGTAATTACAAATCATAATTTACAATATTTTGCTATATAACGCTTGTATATTATATATATGTATATGTTAGCGCACATTGAATATTTTACTGTTATTTCATATAAATACATATAAATGGGCCTAGATCCTATAAAAAATAAGAAATTCTAAAGTCGAATAAAAGAGCACGTCTTGATTTATTTTGAGATAAAATATGTATTTTGATACCATAATACATGCACGAAGAGACATTTCAAACTAGTATGTAACAGGTAATTTCATATTTTTCTAATATACGGCCGTTTTATCCGTAAAATACGAAACGAGTAAAACATTTCTGCAATATTTTATGTTTAACGATTTCCAATTGTCAGTCATATGCGGAATTAAACAATATATAACCGTATTTTATGTTTCCAGTATTATACCCGTATATTTTTGTCATACGAAATCCCGTATACTCCCATATATCTATTTCTGGTCTCAACCCGGTACGGAATTAGACCCAACCCGTTGTTGTCTAGAAAGAAGTTCTTTAAAATTTTTAAGTGGCCCAATTTAAGTCATCTCTTGTTTGATTGGTCATAATCAAAGTGTATTTATTACATGTGTGTAGTTTTTGTGTGTTATATAATGACTTTCAAAGTTTTTTTGTGTATTCTCCAGGAACTCATTTGTTGGCGGAAGGATTAAAGATGCATTACCCACCAGCAGTCAGGAGTTTTTAAAGTTGTGAATTTAAACAGTGTTACAACAGAATGAAGATTTCGGAAAAAAGTAGATGGCTTACCTATTATATTTTAGGTCTCATTGGACTAAGATAGTGTTAATGTTTAAAGTTGAAGACAGTATATAATTCACCAAGAACAGTGAAATCCAGAATTAAGCCTCAAATGTGACTGATTTACTATAGAACAAAGAATACGAAAATTCACCGGGCCGAGTCCTTCTGCATAGGTTCTCGATACTTTGAAACTAACGCCCTAATGGCCCAGTGGTAAGTATGCTAGCATAGCAATCGCAAAGTGTTTAGTCTGAATCCCCAACATTTTTTCATTAGTGGATGAATCATTGGTGTCTTTTCAATAAAACGTTTTTGATATATAGATGTCTTAGTAAATTTTTATTTTTTCTGTTCACGCAGTCGAACACAGGATGATTAAAGGGAGACAAAGGTAAACTTTTCATTTCTTTGATTTGAATGTTTCTTTCAATATTCTATAAATGAATACACTAAGCAGTAACAGGAAAAAACTTATCTGATTTTGAAGAATGAAACGGTGGTTTCCTGACTGACCGACGATTTTAAGATTTCACATTATTTGTCACTTTGAACTCTGGAAACGTTTAAGTACCTATTAAATGAATGACTAAGACTTATTTCAATCTAACATATATCCACAATATCTGTCATTGTAATTTCCAGAGGTTTTTTTTATCGTTACATGACTTGTTTTAAAACTACTCGGTGACAATGTCAGCGTATTAATTTCGTTCAAAATATAAAGAAATAAATTACGCTTCAAGACCAACTTATATAGTTTTTATGCAGAAATTCCTGCTAGGATTTTTAAAAATGTCATTTTAGCATGATTTGAGTAAATTAGATCAATTTAATATGTTTGTCATTCATTTGCCTTAGTATCCCTTTAAGAAACATAAAGCTGATTTGTGCCATTCGTGTTTTCGCCCCGCGACCCCGCCAAGCAAAAAGTAGAAAATTAACAAGTTACAACGGCGGGGTCGCGGGACGAAAACACGGTAATTATTGAGGGCGCGGGACTAAGTTTAATAAATAAATCTTTGCACCGCGGGGGTGCGGGGCGGGATTAAAGAAATAAACCGGGGGCGCGGAGCGAAAACACGCTTATTAGAGTGGGCGCGCGGCGAATTTTTATTTAAATAAACTCCGTCCTGAGCCCCGCTTATAAGCTTGTTTTCGTCCCACACCCCGCCGTTTTATTTCTTAAATCTCCCTCCCCCAGCGCCCTCGCTAATTTGCTTGTTTTCGCTCCGCGCCCCCTCCATTTTAAGTTGTTAATTGTCGACTTTTAGCTTGGCGTGGTCGCAGAACGAAAACACGCTTTAGCGTGTATTCGTCCCGCGACCCCGCCGTTTTATTTCTTAAATCTTGCTCCGCGCACCCGCGGGATGAAGTAATGTTTATTTAACTTCGCCCCGCGCCCTCGCTAATTTGCGTGTTTTCGCTCCGCGCCCCGCCATTTTTCAGTTGATATTAACGACTTTTCGCTTGGCGGGGTCGCGGGACGAAAACACGCTAATTAGCGGGGGCGCGCGGTGCGAAGTTTTATTTATTAAACTACGCACCGCGCCCTTGCTAACTAGCGTGTTTTCGCTCCGCGCTCCGGCCAATTTAACTTTTTAATTTTCGACTTTTCGCTTGGCGGGGTCTCGGGATAAAAAACACGAATGGTACAAATCAGCCACACTAGATAATAGTACAATATACGCAAATTGAGCGTGTGAACTCTAGTAGGAATACTTAAGATTGCTTAAAGCAAAGTCCTTTGTAAGATCCACTTTGAATATATCGATTGCTTGTTATTCTTCACATCATTTTGTTTGATAAGCACAAACTTGTTTCTGTGCTTAGGTAAAAATATAGTTACTTATTCCCTTTTTATATTGATTTATAACTGGTTAAAACTGGTTAAAACTAGTTACTAGTATATCTGCGAAGTCATGCACGCGTTTGACTTTTGTTAACATTTAGTACATGTTAACGACACTTTAGTCAAAAATCCTAGCGATAATAAATCAGACTAAAGTACGTCCATGAGTGTAGTTCAGGGTTTTGGTAACATGAATTATCATGTGTAAATGTGATATGGGACAATAAAAGATAATTGTTTTGTCTTCTTCCAACAACAAAGTTTGAACATTGCCATATGACCTTTACTGTTACGGTATAACAGAAACCCCAATCAAACAAAACAGAAATTAAACGTGAGAACTAGAATCGGGGCAGATCCTGTTTCCCATATTCAAAAGCGCACCGCATTTGAATACGGCAAAGCTGAACTTGTTTTTTCATTGGGTTGTACGTCACACCGGCACAGTATAGGCCATATGGCAACGTTCCAGCTTAAATGGTGGAAAAAGCCTTCGGTTTTCCTTCCGTTAATCATTTCAAGCACGAATGGGCACCTGAGTAGAACCAACGACGTTCTGTAAACTACCTTGATAGCTTCTCACATGAAAAAATCTAATGTCGCTGTCGGGACGCGAACCCACAGCGGTAAGGGGCAACTGGTTTGACGACAACGACCTTAACAACTTGACCACGGAGACCCTACGGCAAAGCTGATGCCACGTTTGAATATGTCGAAATAATTTGTAACTTGTGTAAAAGGATGATAGTTGGTTTTGATGTTTATTTTATATAATTATTTTGTTGTTTGTACTGCATTTGAAGTTAAAAATTGACCAATATTGTGGAGAATAATATGTATTTCGTCGATCGACAAAATGATCACATGAATATATTGAAAATCGAAAAATATGCAATGTGATTAGTGGATGAGCTAGCGTTTTTACCATTGAACACTTTTATCTTGTGTATTTTATAACAGTTGAAGTCTATTTTTTTCTTTTCAAAACACTTTATATTAAGTTTCTTGACATATATTAAAAATATATGTGCTGGAATTGAGAAATATACCTTTACTTAGAATCTTAAGGCGTTTGGAACACCACACAAAAATGTCTGTGATTTGATACGTGAAAAACGTGATCCTTCAAGACATTAACACTGTCATGTATTAAACAAAACACCTTGCTTTTATCATTTTGAATTCATACTTAGTACAATTTTTTCCTTGTACTTGCACCAATATACGTATTGTCTTCTAACTTATATTAACTTAACAATTCCCTGCAATTACAAGTTGATCTTGAATTTCATATTTTAGTTTAAACATTTTTCCGTTTGCGCATAGATTAATAACTCAGAACGTATCAAAACCGAAAATCTAAAATCAATGTTTTTTATACTTACGTGTCGTACCCAGTTATTGAGTACGAATCAGTTAACCTGTATAAGAAACACAAACATTTAATTATGGTGTTAACTTCAAAATAAAACAAAACAAAAACTATAACTTATCCACTTACTTCTAAAGCCTCTTTAGTACCTTCGACAGTTTTAACGAAAACTTTACCCTGTGTCAATCGTGTGTCCTAACGTTTCTTTTACATATTATCTCCCCATTTATTGACATGAATAACACTTTTTTCTATTCTATTTAAAGTAGAAGATATTATTCCAATCAATGTTTAATACGTGTACTCTATCATGATTTACCTAATATGGAAATAAACATAACCAATCAAATCGCTGCATTTGTATAATAGAGCCCCAACGGTTATTAAAACAAATTCGGATCGTTACATTCTTGTGCGCACTCGGCATACTTGGATAAAAAGTATGGGTTCAGGAGATTCTAAACCGCTTAAACCAGGTAAGCATCATATGCAATTTAATTGTCATAAATAGGAAAGAAACTGTACATTTCAGTGACTAATGTACATTAAAAAATGTGTTTTTTTACACAGCTTGAATTGAAAAAAAAATGGCTGAAAATAAGCTTCATACATTTTTATAACGTATAACTAAACTTTCTAAAGGTACTCAACTGTTTTTTTATATGATGGGGACTGAAAACAATTGTTGGCGATAATTTTTTTATCTTCTCCAGGAAAAGAAGTGACTTATTATGCAAAATATTTAGTTTAACAAGTCCATTCACGTATGATAATCTTTGATTAATGTAAACTTTTCAAATCGTTTCATTTGCCTTTCGCCAATTTGCTATTTTTCGGATTTCCATCTTCTCAGAGAATGTAAAAGTATATATTTACTGCTGGTTGTTTTCAAAATAAATGGTTGAATTTGTAAAAAATCATACTACAAGTACAAAGTATATGTATGAACAAATTTCATGGATAATGAACCGGCCATGTATGATTATATTTAATGATAAAGATCTATCAGAGAGAAAACATTATTGGAACAACCCAAAGATGTGAAATTTAGCCTTGCAATAAATCAATTGATACGACACAGTCCAACTTATTTGCATAGTTTTAGCATTTTTAAGTCTGTTACATGTTAATATTAATTGTGGTGAAGGTGCAAACATGCAGCATTGATGTATTTTTACATTTTTGTATAATATAAGGAAGTGGTTAGCCGTTCGTGCCCGTACTGATAGCCAAAAGTTCTAGCCGTATGGAGTCACGTACGTGTAGCCAATACGCACTGCTCAGACTAGCTTTACGGTATCTATTAATAATAATTAAATGCAATGATGGAATCAGTAACAGTTTACTTGCACGTCTGATTACATTTTCACACATATATTGTTTTTTTTCCTAAATAATTTTACGTATGATTTTCGGCCACTTTTCGTGGGCTGATGGAACTTGTGTGTTATTTAAAATTGATAATTATTAAAAATACTGTCTCATAATCTAACTACCGCTGGAAATCGAGTCAATGGCTTTGTAATTGATCCAATAGCGTTCATATGCAATCGTGAAAAACAACTGCGCTCCCTCATTGAATGGTGCGCAAACAACCAGCTTGAATTTTTCAATGCCCTCTAAAAGTGTTCGATATGAATTTTTTATTACAAATGTTTTACATTTATATTTTCTATAGGCATGATTAAATAATGTTACAGTTTATTTCACACGGACTTGAATAAATTATTAAAGTCCATGATTTTCAGAAGAAAAATGTAACTATGGTTATTTTAATAAAATAAATACAACCAAAGTATTTCTAGGTTATTCTTTTATTTAAAATTGTATATGTGTCATTGTTCACTTCAAATACAGTCTATCATAAAAGTACACAGCAGTATACAGCATTAGAGTAGAATAAGTCAGTGACCTGCAAATACATAATAAAATCAAATGACAAATAATACAAAAAATCTACTGTGTAAAGCCTGAAAACTATCATGTACATAATATTACAACAACAATGTTACAAATTCATAATCAAGAAGTAGATCTAGTAATATAAAAACAATTTATAACGAAATACTCTGGTGTGCCTTGTGGTCCATTTATCATTCATCAATTAATATAATCAACATTATCCACATATTTCTATATTCTATTTTGAACATAAAATACTCAATTTATACAAAAATGTATTTATATCATACATACAATACACAAATACATTGTTTATAAACTTACCAAGTTATGGACCTGCTCACATAAACAACAATCTCTCCCGTGAACTGCACAAGTGTAAACCCTTCAACTGTTTAACTGCAATCAAAATAAGAATCATGTGCACAGGTTTAAGGAATGTGACATTGTTAAGATGTTATGTCATTATCAATAATTGTAAATTCTGCCAATTTGAAGTATATGTATAATCGCTTTATGTCAATAAAATACATGATAATATCATTTTCAGTGATTTTTAAAAAAAATAATATTTGATAAGCAGACTATAAATTACATAAAAAATATAGAGTTAAAAATATCACTTTACCAGTTTTCATAAAATATGTAGTGCATTCAATTTGCGTGATGAACGATGTTTTTTTGCCGACACAAACAGTATACCCGTACATACAAAATAATTGTAATGTTTATGCTTTAACATTTTTAAGGAGATAACAGAGATTTATATTATTTTTTTTCTTTGTTTCAAATATGCTTAAATCAAAATAATATTTTTTTTTCAACCAGTATCTTGCAATTAGTTATTACGCAGTCGTTTTTCGAAACTACAAAATACTTAAATTTTTGAAACTCAAAATAGCTCTTGGATACTTATATTAGCAAGTTAGTACGATTTAACTACCTACTAAAACACGCTGCGACAATTTTCATTTTTCCATCAAACGAAATGGTAACCATGATCAGTTACCCGGTCATGATCTAGTATTGAAACAAATCGTTAACCTTATTATTGTAAACATTTTTATTCTTTTGACCATCTTTTTATGTAATACATGTATCTCATTCAATTACACAAAATGTTAGCAATTTCAATCCGCCCATCTTACAAGAGTAAGGATTAAAATCTTTATATCCCTTTATTTATGTCATTTATTGTATCGGTAATGTCCATCGTATCCCCCAATGACGTCATCCAAGGGCGACAACTTGAATCCGGGGTCTATAAGTATATACATTACCAAGGGAGATTACAATGTATGAAATTATTAACATGTTTCCTCCAAAGATATGTATTTACTTCCCTTTATTTTTCAACGTCTATTACTTTTTAATGGCTTTTTTTTATCAAATCTTATATTTTTTAGATTTTTTTCGTGTTAAGGTTATAATAATTAAATAATTTTTATAGGGTTATATGATTTAAATATTTTGCATTGATACAATCTTATACATAGAAACTGATGTTACTTGAGATATGTAAATGTATTAAATAACAATAAGTTGTAAAATGAGAATTATAAAATGCTAATATTTAAGGTAATTTAAAAGTGTGGACATGAATATTGTTCGACTATATTGTTGGAAGTCTCTCTCTAATTGAAAGACTGATATATGTTCATGAAAAGAAATACCAATATAATAAGTTTAGCAAACTGCATTTTTGAAAACATATTTTCATATGCACAAAAATAAATTTATGTTAAACTTAGATAGTTTGCACGAAGCATCCCTTGTTTACATCTACAAAATTTATAAATCATGCTCCTGTGGTCAATATTTGTCCTGCCTAGGGATCACATAGATAGAAAATAAACTTATAGTCATATATTTATCGCATGGCTTTGAGCTTTTTTTATGTTCTTTCTAATCCATTATACTCGGTTCACTTCCATTTAGGACTGAAAACTGTATTGATATATAACAGTACAGTTTTTTCACTTGATTCATTTTTGAATTTCTTTCCACCTGCTATATTTCGGTTGCGGTTTTTAGGGAGGTTCCAAGAGGTCTAAAAATACAAACAAAAGAAATAAAAGTTAATTTTCTGTACTATATCCAAGACCTACTGCATAAAATAAAGAATGCAATTCATTTCTATGTTCTCTGAACTTGGTGCACTCATGCAATTGGTGATATAAATTATATCTCACTCCGCAAAAGGCACAATTAGGACTTTTTTGTAAACCTTTTACCTCATATATACGCGAAACAACGCACTTTCGATCCCTCCCCTTTGAGGCCTTAAATAGTGAAAAAATGTCCTATTTAGGCCCAACACACTTGTTTTCTTTTGAGAAATGTTGTTTAAAAAAGTGATCACTTTTTTTCGGCGCCGCCCCTTATCAGAAAGATACATCGGGGTGGGGGGAATGGGGGATGAGCCCCCTTCTGCTAGGGCAACAGCATCACATATCGCCAAGAATATTTTGGACTCGTTAGAGGCTAAATTTGGCCTCAGGTCAATCAGAAGGTAACGTGTAACCTACCCTGAAAAGCTTTTGACACTATCTCAATTCACTGAGAAGCACCTTGAAATCAGTTTGGATGGAAAAAGCAAGGCAAAATAGTGAGTTTTTGCAATTTTGAGATGTCCCCTCTTTGCCATGGTAACAGAAAATTTAAGATTGAGCATGTCGTTACAAAGGCTATTAACCAGTCAATATTTGTGCCAAGTTTGATGAATATTAAAAATATTTTTTATAGTTTCACGGAAATTTGAACTTGTAACAGAAGGCTTTTCAATGAAAACAGACATTTTTCACCAAAGGCTCACGCAGTAATCGGTAAATGTAAAAAAAAAACAAGAAAATGCCGCAAAACAAATTTTTTCCTCAAAAGTATGTGTAAGGCCATTATCTAACATGGCAAAAATTCGATTTTGGTAAATTCCAAGACTTTTTATCATTTTGTATTGTCACATATCCCTGGGTAATAAAGATTTGTCCAAACTCAGTATTGTCATTTAATATGCTTATGGTGACCCTGGCTAGAATTTAAATCAGCCTGCCATAGATTAACAATATAGCTTTTAATAATTGAGTAAAACTCCGTGGGGGAGAGTGAGATTAATTCAGTTACACATCTGAGGTTTAAGTCCATTTTGGCCGCCATGTCTGCTTGTTACTGTACGTGCTGGACACCAAGCTTTATTGTATAAAATTTAAACTATTATTTCATTAAAAATCTGGTCTCGACTGACTTTTGTTGGATGTCAGAGAGATAAGTGCGGCGAGTGAATCAGAGAATATGACAGCTTTATAAATAATCCAATAATTCATTAATTCAGCACATAGCATTTTTAATACCAAGAAGCTCGGCGGTATAGATGGATGTATGGTTAGTTAACCCATAAGTCTGTCCATATATATTTACCTAAAGGCACATTGTGCATAAGAAAAAAGTCCTTTGAGGAAGAAAACAAAAAAAAACATTTATGTAGCATAATGGGCCTTAAAAACCTGGATACGTTATGGGGGATAATTACTTCCCCTTGATTGATATAAATTGTTTCATACATGCTTAAGACTGCTTTTACTAAGTGATGAATGTTCTCATATAAAGGGTGAACGACTCCAGGGATACCTTATAAGATCAAAGGCTAAATTGTCTCTTTAAGGCGAAGAACCTACTAAATATTTTTGCAATTTAGAAAATAAAATTACATTTCAAAATCAATTTAGTACAAAATGAAAATGGAACTATAATTGATAATCAGAAAGACATTTTAAAAGAAACAAAAATATATTATGAAGCTCTGTTCAAATAAACACAATCTAATGAAACAATCGATTTTAATGATTTAACATATATTAGTAGTAAAGCTAAAATCACAGATGCAGAAAGCCAACAATTAGAAGGTGAAATAGTTCCATCTATTTTTTTGTAAAGTATTCTGGAAAAATATGGGACATATTATTGAAAGAGCTCTAAATGAAGCATAAAATGTCAATCAGTTATCCATTACTCAATCACAAGGAATGATTACATGTTTATCTAAGGAGAGTAAATCTAAACTTATTCTTGAGAACTGGAGGTCAATAACTTTGTTTAATACTATATATAAGATTGGATCTGAATGCATTGCAAACAGAATTAAAATATTTTTAAATGGACTTATTAGCAAAGATCAAACGGGTTTTATAAAAAGAAAATATGTCGGAGAAAATAATAGACTGATATATGATGTCATGAATTATACAGAAGAAAATAATATTCCTGGATGACTTCTTCTGCTCGACTTTGAATAAGCATTCGATTCGCTATATTGGGATTTTGTACAGAATACTTATTTTTTTTTTCAATTTTGGTGCATCAATTAAACATAGTTTAATATCTTTTATGAAAATGCAACATCAGCTCTTTTGGATGTGGATTCTTATGTGGATTCTTATCAAAATTTATCAATGTACAGCGTGGCTGTCGTCAAGGCAACCCTCTTTTATGCTATATATTTATATCATGTGCAGAAGTTCTTTCCCTTAAGTTGCAATCCGTAGAAGGAATACATATTTAACAGACTGAGCATTTACCGTCACAGATTGCTGATGATACTACAGTAATGTTAGACGGAACAGCACAATCTTTAAATGCAACTCTTGGTGTTTTATCAGTTTTTGCTCAGATCTCGGGGCTCATGGTTAACTTTGAAAAGACAAAGGTTGTTTTGATAGGCATTAAAACGTACAGCAGTGATAGCATAAAAAACTAGATGGAAACTGAATTGGAACGAAACCAGTTTCAAAATGCTTGGTATAACATTCTATGTGGATCTTGAAAAAATGATAGATATTAACTTGAAAGAAAAAATATCCAAAATAGAAAAAAAATGATTAAACAATGGAAAAGGAAAAGAAGAGCTTTGATTCCAATCGGTAAAATAACAGAAATAAAATAATACTTATCTCACAACTAAACCACTATTGCCGAATCCTTTGGATAAATATATACAACAAATTAATGATACATTGTATGCCTTTATTTGGAATGGAACTTAAAAAATGTGTTAGTTTAAGATTACACGGAAGGGGGTTTAAGAATGGTAAATATAAATGATTTTATGAATGCGTTAATACTTACATGGATAAGAAGAATTATTTTAAGTGATGGATGTTGGCTGAGTATTTTAACACAGGGTATTGATGTACATAAATTAGTCACGCGTGGAAAGCATTATGTCGAGAAAATGTTAAAATCTATTAAAATGAATTCTGCAAACACACTTTAAATGCATCTTTATTGTTTATTGAGCATCAGAAATTTGTTAAAGAAGACATTTCTAACTGACCTTTACTTTACAATCATAACATTACTATTGGCAATAAAAGTATGTTTGGAAGTTTCGGTATGATAAGGGAATCCGCTGTAGACAATGGCCAGTTTTATACACCAGAAGAATTAGGCAAGATCTACAATATTAATAGCAATCATCTTTTATATTTAGGAATTAAAAAAGCAGTTACAAACTTTTGTTCAAAATATCTGCTTCAACCCTTTAACTTTTAAGAGAGAACAATTCCCAACAATTCCAATACACATAAAAAGGATAGTAAGAGACCAAAAAGGCTCAAATATATGTATGATTTGCTTAATTTCAATTCCAGCAAGCCCGTTTGTCAGGTCAAATGTCACAAAAACTATGCCTCTCAAATGATGATAAATACTGAAAGAATATATATAATTTACAATTCAAATTGACAATCGATACTAATATGGTTCCAAGAAAGACTTATTAATAGGATTTTGGGTACAAACAATATTTTGTTCAAAATTAAATATATTAACAGGCCCTAAGGTAGCATTTGTAATCGTCATGATGTAACTATAGGACATATCTTTTGGGAATGGATTCACAGCAATAAACTAATATACGAAATTTGTATAGATAAACTAAACATGCCAAACTTGAATAAAGAAACTTTGCTATTTGGTTACACTAAAGGAAACAATACAAAATATCTTGTAAACAATTTAGTTCTTTTATATGTCGAAATGTATATTTTTAAATGTAAAACTCATAAAACAATGCTATCTGTTGCTGATGCTATAAAGTATATTGCATATGTTCTAAAGGTAATTGAAGAAAAAGCTATCCAATGTGGAAAACTTAACCAATTTAAGAAAATCTGGCATACTATATTAAATATATGTCATAAATCATAAATGATAAACGAGTCCTATCCAATTGTTTTTCTTATCTGATAATGATAAATATGAATCATCAAAATACTTTTAAGTATGTTGATGTTAGGAGCGGCCTTTGTCTTTTCAGTTTTCATACTTAGCTTTATTTGTTCATTCGTCGAGAAATAAATAAATGTTTGTAGTATTTTAAAACGTGCCCTGGCCACAAAGTGTCTGTTTTTTATGTTTTTGTTTTGTTATATTTTTGTTTTCTTTTGTAAATAATCACCCTTTTTTCTTCTATCTATTTATTCTATCGTCAAGCCTCCTAGTCGTCAAGCCTCCTAGCTAAACACATTAGTATCATTAGTATGTGTATTACTCATAAAAATAAATAAAGTAATTATATTTTGTTTAAGGCATAATGTAGCTTCAAGAGTTGTTGAAACTACCACAAATAAATTGTGCCCCGTAAAAATTGCAGTATTTAAAATAACCTGTAATTATTCTCGTAGATGTAGTAATAGTTTTCGATGTCCGTTACATACTCAGTTTTGTTTATAAATGTTTGCGGTAATTAACTTTATGTTAAAACTATGTTAATAATTCAAAATAATTCATGTTTTAACTACATTGCACACATTATTGCATGACTGTTATGGGATGGACCTCCGATCCTTAATTTGTCATGCGACAATAAATGGGGTTACCTGTGGGGGTAACAATATTTTCAAATTGTAGGGAGGGTATATCAACCGTAACAACCGCCGAAGCTACCCTGCCAGAGTACGGGTCCTTAGATGCATCTGTATATATGTTTGATCTGTATACTTGTTGTTGATAATTTTTGTTTCTGAATTTGCGAGATTCGGCAAATCAGATTTGTTCACTTTATGTTGTAAAGTACCCCCACAGAGAGTCCATACCAGTTTGTTCATCCTTAGCTAGTTTAACCCCGATTTCCAGGTGTTGGAATCTTCAGCAAACTGTTATTAACCGTTCCAGAACCAGAGAGAGTTTCTGGTAGGCCATTTATTATGATAGAAAAAAGTAACGGCTAGAGGATTGAGCCCTGGGGTGAATCACGCTCCAGTGGCTCAGTGTCAGACAACGTACCCTTTACTCGTACCGATATCTTTCTGCCCTCCAGGAGTGACCTTAACACTGAAATCAGACAAACCGTAACACCATGTTCTTTTAATGTATATACAATACTGACGGCCAGGTGAGATCAAAAGCTGCTGTCAGGTCCAAAATTATTGCTAGCACTGATTGTGATTTTTTTTGCTAAGATCACATCATGCCGCAGTCGAGCATGCTGGTCTAAAGTGATCCTTTTTTTCTAAAGCCAGATTGAAAGGGTTAATAATATTTTTTGATTCCAGCAAATTTTCTTAACGTGCCTTAACTATTCCCTCAAGAAATTTTCCTATAAGATTTTGGTTCATTTTTATCTTTGTCACTTTTATATATAGGGATGACGCATGCCTCCTTCCAAGCATCAGGGTAGATCCCCTCAACGCCCTGTGAGTTTTCGTTTTTAAATCCACATTTCAATCATTTCTGTAGATCTACTATTGTCCTTTTCAACATATTAAGATCTAAAATGTACATGCTTCTAATTGGCCGGAGACGTTTGGGCAGATTTATTAGCCAACGACGGAACCATGGTTTAACTCTTCCCGTTCATATTCCATGACTAAATGATGAGGTCTGATTTTCTTTTGTTGTTAGTTTATTTCAAATTATTTCCTGCCATTTTGTCTTTTTATATATTTGAATACTTATCCAATCTATAATTAATTGATATATTTCGTAAAGATTGATTCATTTAGAATCTTCCAGTGCCCATTGAAAATGCACGGTGTCTGGTGGGGCCTTTTCGGGCCTCTCTAGAGAGCAACTTAATGGCGTCATTCATTATTTGCTTCCGATACATACTATGATTGATCATATCAATCAGTTCCTTCCCAACTGGAGACGGTCGGTATTTGTTATAGAGTTCATATGCATTTGGTATATTATAGTTTAATGTGGCTTTTCATTGTTTTTGCTTAATTGTCCTTATTCACAATTGATAGATTATCTTCTTTGAATGTACATAAATTATCAATGTTCTTTATTCATTTTCATGATTAGCATTTTAACATCCTTTGCGTTTGTTTTGTTCATGTAATTTTTTGTTACATAGTTTGTATTTATCCTATTAATATATTTTGTTTCATCTTAATTGCATCAATTAGGTCATAATTTCCCTTATATTATACATATAATATTTGAGTTAAATGCAGGTCACAAACTCAAATTGATCCTTTTTGGCAAGAGCAACACTTTAACAAATGCTGCCAGAGGAAACAGCACGCTCGACTATACACGACACAGTAAACTACAAAGGGAGACAAAACTATAAAAAAGATAAATTATTATCTACGCTTGACTTTTGTTTACCTTTTCATCAGCAAACAAATAAATGGTTAAAACAAATCTTTTTTAAATGAAAAACAGTAGAAAATCAGTTTGTTCCTTTTTCTTGTTAAACTTATTAGGTCTGTCTAGTGTGTAATAACACCTGTTGTTTTGTTCAGTATGAATCTTTTCCATAAATTTATGCCAAAGTTAAGACAAAAAATAGCAAAATTCAATCATTTAACGGTTAAAGTCATTTAAAGGTCAAGGCTATATCTATTTTTTTCATGTTTGTTTTGTCACAAATGTTGTTTGGAATCAAATCCGTACATAAAAACACAATTATGACAACTTTACCAACATTCCAGAATGATGTTCGATAGAAAATGCTGGTGCTTACATTGATTATTCATTGTGTTTCACACTCCAAATCAGCAGAGTAATGGTAAAAAATATTCAAATTGAAATAGAAATTATACATCTGGTAATAGGTTACTCTCTTGCGCATCGGTCGAATGTTCCAATTTCGCTCACTTTCTTACCTCTGCTAAAATTGTAGGTTCAGACCGATATTTCTAGCTTTAGACAAGAAAATCCGTGTCTACACTTCAGCCAATCAGTGACTAGCTTACTTGTAACGAATTGTCACATACCTGAATTTGACGCACCGTAATGTAAACAATGCGTGATCATTTGTACTTTATTTACAATTGTTTGTTTTAAACGTTTCTATTAAATGACCAAAATGATAAATTCGCGATGATATATTATTTACGGATCGTTAATTGTAATGGAGTCTACGTAAACGGTAGTTCAATACGAAAATGGTCCGCATATTCTGGCTGCAAGAAAGTATATTTTCCATATATTTTCTCAGATGACCAGTAGCATTTCGACAATAACTCAACCCATCCCTCGAAAAACCGAGGCATTCTTATATACATTGATAAATACATGTACGAATAAAGTGGAAGAAGTTACCACATGCTATTGCAACATTACACCAGGTGTACACTGTGCACAAAAGTAATAAAATATTAATTTGACTGATCTTATATAGAACAGTACATACAAATTCAGTATCATCTAGCTTTTAATGATGGTCATTTAAGAATATCCAAGATCATATTTGACGTACTTTCATACCCTGTGTTTTTTCATAGATGGACAGGTTTTGTACAGTTGTGATATACATGTATGTGCAAGATGGCATACATACTAAATACAGATATGACTCAACCAACACTATTTTAAAAAATCAATAGTAAAAGTGCATTGGTTACTCATTTGAAATTCAGCTATTCTACTTAATAATATTGTAGTCAGTCAGGAGACTACCACAGCAACCACAAGCTTGTCCATTAATATCAACAAGGGCTGTCAATAGAACATTTGTTCTATTTAAATATTCTCAGAACTTGATGGGAAATATTGAATTAACTAAGGAATATTTCATTTATATACATATGATCAAGTCTTGCAATTTTTGTATGTTCGCATGAGGCCATGTTTCATTTAAAATTCACAAGTTCTGAGCCTTTGACAGTGACCTCCAAGGTATACTAGATTAATTTTGCAGGCAAAACTTTAACCTGTATTAAATCAGAGGTTTAGAAGGTCATACTTATGTCAAAATCCATGCTAGAGTTACTGGCCTTGGAAAGTGACCATTTTTATGATCCCAAAAAAGTGTGCAAAGTCTTTTACACATGAAAGAATGCGGATTTTAAAGTAAGGTGAAGTGCAAGCCATTAGTTGCACGAAAAACATTAAGATGTTACACTGATAAAGAATTCCAGGTTTAAAGGATAGCCCCATGTTTCTTCAAATAGTTTAGCTAAAAATAATAACTGCACTGTAGATCATCAATGAATTTATTTTATTTCATACAAAGTCTTGATCTTTAAAACAATGTGTAATATGAAATTACAAATGCAATATTTTATTGATTTAACATACATGTATAACAACAGTCCTAGATATAATGTATCAATGTTTGATCACATAAACATAACAAAAATAAGAGTACATACATGTAAGTGATAACTTGACCAACACTAAATATATATATATATATATATATATATATATATATATATATATATATATATATATATATATATATATATATATATATATATATATATATATATATATATATATATATATATATATAGGTTGGAATAAGCTAGCTATTGAGTAGGAAATGCATATTTAAGCTAGTTTGGATATTTAAGGTTTTAAAGTACAATTTGTGTCTTCAGCACTGGTTTAATACTTAGTTTTCTGAGTCAGATACCCCGTCATATTGTTACAATGTTCAGTGAAATCATGATACCCATTCACATTATTACATTGTACAATGTTTACTAAATATGCATTAAATCAAAGCAAGAGCCTACAGATTATTATCTTATTTTTGGTAAATCAATTGGTAATAATTTAACAAATTGTTTTCAAATTTATTTTTATTTAAACCACAATAGCCATGTGACCAGCATTACTTCGAATATAATCAGAAGTAACTTAGACACTAAAGGTATATCAATTTTCATCTACTTGTACACAAGTAAACAAAACCCTCCTTTTTAAAAGTGTTTTAGGATTTCTAGGCTTTATCAGCAAGTATGCAAGCTAAGTAAGTAATAATTTCTCAAATAATGACCCCCCAAAAAAAAAAATCATTTACAAGAAAAAAAACAAGAGGGCCATCATTAAGAAAATTATTCACAAGAGAAAAAACAAGAGGGCCATGATGGCCCTGAAGACGCTCACCTGTATAAAGGCGCCCGGGGCGGGACCAATTTTAACCCAGAGGCTTTTATTTGAACAAACTTGGTAGACACCCATTTGAAGATGTTTCATGATAAATATCTAAGCTCTAGCTCTAAGAAAAAGTTTTTACTATACACATATAGGGAAAAACAATGACCCCGCTCTGGGCAGTGTCAATTTTATCCCAAGGGCCTTTATTTGAACAAACTTGGTCATGTTGGTAGGCACTCACTAGAAGATATTTCATGCTTAGTATCTAAACTCTAGCTCGTTGGGTTTTTTAAAAGACGATTTTTTAAGTTTTTATTATCAGATATAAGGAAAATCTATGACCCCCGGGGCGGGCTAATTTAAAACCCCAGGGCCCTTATTTGAACAAAGGTGGTAGACACCCATTAGAAGATGTTTCATGCTAAATATCTTAGCTCTAGCTCTTAGGGTTTTGAAAAAAATATTGTTTAAGTTTTTACTATATACATACAGAGAAAAACAATGACCCCCTGGGGCGGGGCCAATTTTGACCCAAGGGCTTTTATTTGAACAAACTTGGTAGACACCCATATCTAAGCTCTAGCTATTAAGGTTTTTTAGTAGAAGATTTTTTAAAGATTTTACTATATACAAATAAGGAAAATCAATGCCCCTCCCCCCGGGCGGGGTCAATTTTGACCCCAGGGCTTTAATTTGTATAAACTTGGTAGACACTGACTAGACGATGTTTCATGCGAAATATTTAAGCTTTAGCTCTTTCGGGTTTTTTACGAAGATTTTTTAAGTTTTGTCTTTCGGTTGCCATGGCAACCAGAGTTTTGCATGAAATTAAATTCTTTGAAAAAACATTTTAAGTTGAATACCAAAGGAACATTCCTGTGAAGTAAATTACTTTCTTTGTTCACTTCACAATATTTTAATATTTTTAAATACATTTTGAAAATTGAAATGAAAATTAGCATGAACCTGGAGGCATGCTGCTTTAAGTCTTAGAACACAAAATTTAAGAATGACAGTATACAGCCGGGCTATTGAGACTGAACAGGCTCCACACTGTTGTCTCACTAACTTTTACTTTTCATCCTGAAACGATAATAAACTTTTTAAAATATGAAAGCCAGACATGTCCATTAAGAAACTATTCAGACTCAGGGTTGATCAGTGCTTTCATTTTGCAAAATTCAAAATCAAATAGTACTTATTATTACATGCTTTTCGGTGGTTTATAGAAATATATCAGTGATATAAAACTGGTAATTTCACTGTTTGAAACAGTGAAATTACCACTTTGATAATTTCACTGTTTTGAATTTAAGCCCCTTACGTTGTTTCAGTGAAATACCAGCTTGCACAATACTGGGTACCAACTTAATGACGTGACGTCGTAAATGACGTCACGTTGTATTATTATTTGGCGCGCTTTTCATTCAGTATAAGGTTAAATGTCTTTTTAAAACGTTTCTTTGCATATAATAAAAAGAAAATTTGTTTAGTTTAGTGAAAGATTGAAATATATTTCACCTTGTGAACACCAAAAGTTCATATTTCACTCGTGGCTGCGCCACTCGTGAAATATACCTTTTGGTGCTCACTCGGTGAAATATATTCCGATCTTACACTGAACTAAACAAATATCCTCTATGTACACAATGTTTATTTGGCACAACCTGTTGGACTAACTGTAGCTGTAAGTGCTAGCAAAACTCTTCAACCCCTGTGAACACTGGATGAAACACATTTTTCTGTTGTTTTTTGTCATATAAACCTTAAAAAACAGAAGTTATGACATTTATTCAATTATATACATGTATATGGTAGTGTATATCAGAATTGTTGAGTATGAAAACATCATTTATACAGTAACAGTCCTGTTGTTTAAAGAAAATAACCAATTTTATGTAACAAAATTATGTTAATAAATATCAAAATATAGTCCACCGTAATTTCAGAAGAGGATAACAAGTAAATGGTGTTGATCCATTAAAGCATCTACAGAAATCTGTCAAAATGCAGAAACTTAAAATGTGAAATTAAATCATCTCCTAAAGTGTCTCCTTTGAGCTACTGTTTAATTTATACTTTTAATACCACATAAGCACCTTACATTTGGGAAAAGTAAAATCCCTCTAGCTATCATGGCCAAACTTTAATAGTAACTTTGTTTTTGAGGCAGCCTGTAATTATGTGACCTTAAACACTCAATAAGACAGATATTTGTGCAATCTATCAAAAATAGCCTATAATTACTCCCAAGAGAAATATAACTATAACAAACTCTTTACATTTAAAATGACCTGTGGATTATGGAAGATATATAATTATGTATTATTTACATTTCTTATCAAGAACTTTGTCTGTCCATGAAGCAATGTTTTGTTTTAGTATTTAAACAAATGAATACTAAACTTTAAGCCATTCAGCTATAAAGGTCAAATAAATATACATGTATGCCAAACGCTCCTGACAGTCTTTGCCAACAAAAGGTTTGTGTTTTCAAGTAAAGACCAAATCCATGTTTTGTAAATACATGAAAAGCACAAATCTCCTGCATAACCCTGAAATGTATATTAATAAATCAAACTTGATAATTGTATGACTGACCCTTTTATATTAATTAATTTATAAATTATGACTGTTACAAGATTTTTTTATTTAAAAGCCACATAAATTACTTTATTGTGTTCAATCTGGAAGATATTTTGTAAATGTTTGTATTATGTAACATATCCTCTACAGCTTAACATATTCTTGTTATCAAAATGAAATGAATATCTTTATAGTGAATATTTTAGAATTTCTTAATATAATTACATTGTATTTTTGTTAATGAAAAAAAAAAAAAAAACAACAAAAAACCCCCCAAAACGGCATGGTTACATATTTTATACAATTTCAACACTTTATAGAATTTTAAAAACTATTGTGGAGGCACATCTGTGTCGTAAGATTTGATCATGGACTGCACTATTCACTTTTCAGTCACAATTTGTAAAGTTTCTTTCAAATTGATAAATGCTTTAGTCCATATTGAAAGATAATCTTGTCAATTTGAGATATTTCACATGTAGTAATGCTAAGGGTGCTTAATCATATTTCCCTGGGTAGGTATGCATTTTTCATGATTCTGTGATAATTTAAATTAATTACAAAAATAAATGTTAACTGAGTAATGTATAAATCCCATTAACCACAAAAATATTTGTAAATATACTTCATAAACTGTTATTTTATAACAGGGGTGTGGCTGTCATTTTATTAAAGGAATGTGGCTGTCATTTTATTAAAGGAATTTGGCTGTCATTTTATTAAAGGAGTGTGGCTGTCATTTTATAAAAGGAATGTTGCTGTCTTTTTATTAAAGGAGTGTGGCTGCCATTTTATTAGAGGAGTGTGGCAGTTTTTTATATTTAGGATTAAATGATCAACAATAATTGTTCAATCACATTGTTCTTATACTCTGTCTATTGAAATATATAACTTTCCTCTCCTGGACAGTGAAAAATAATGTCACATTACTAACACATTATCACAAACTCAAATGTTTAAAAATAATTAAATCAAAATTCATACCATATTGACACCTGAACTGTCTTGACACCTGCAGATCAGACTTGTGTACTGTTGGCTACTTTATCAAATACAGTACAATCTCAATTCTTTTCAACATCACTTAAAGGTGCATCTTCCTCACACATGATATAGAGTTGTCTGAATCAGAGTGCAGTATACATACAAGATTTGTCCTGTCAATGTTTTTTTCCGATGTATAGATCTAGATCGCGGAAATTGGTTTCTCACGCAAATTATGTCGATGAAGGTGCGTTTTTCCTTGAAAAACACAGTTTCTTTAATGACCATGTTTAGAACAATCAAATGTATCCTAATTTTGTTCAATGGTTGAACGAAAAACAAACTTCTGTAGAGATGTCTGGCCGGATACGCTATTTCTTGTATTTTGTTTACAAACTTGCGAGGAAACGCCCGTCTATTTATAAATTTTGAAGACACGTGATATGTTTCAACCAATGAAAATGCGTATACAGATTTTTGGATGAATTGGAATTTGGTAGATTTTCGTTGGTCGTTCAAAGTTCACTGTAAAGGTCAATATCAGAAATCGGCGCTTCTTACAGCAGAGGTCTAAAGTAACGTGAGTGTATTTAGTAAGCTGCGAAGGGAGCGTATAAAAAGAAATGCAAACCAATTGTCTTGCTCGTCAAAAGCACTTGAAAGAACAATATGACCTATGGCCGTTTGATAAATGTCCCAATATTGAGATGTTTCAAAGCAAAGTAAATTTTACGGTATAACTTTGTTTAATCACGTCTGAACATGAAGTGTTTTTGAGATTTAGTGATGGAAATTAGTCCATCGTTTACCGTTATCCAAAATGTCTGATTATCAATTTTCTTCTAAACGACATGGTGGAGGAGTGATTCTTAGATAATAGTAGAGAATTCATACCGCCATTGTCATTTGAGCAGTTCAAACAGTATATATATATTACTTTTTATGTTCATTTTAGTTAATTTAGTTCTTGTGGATTGTGTGACGGTCAGAGCATGAATATTTGGCATTTTCAAATATTTATATTCAAAAAAATAATAGCTCAATGTTTTTCTTTGTTTAAGAAATACCAGAACCTTCAAGACCTTCGCAACGGGAAACAAGTGACACAGGTATGTCAAATCTTATTTTGTCAATGATACTTCTCACCCTAGCGTCTCGGTTAAAATCTTGATTGCAACTTAAAATATCATTAAAATATTGGCAAGGACTTTCACTGACTGTTTTTGGTTAACTATAGACTTTTCTTGTAAAAGCAAGGAAAGGGCATCAAGGAAGACAGAAATAATTATAACATAGATGTGCATGATTATGTCCATAAAATCTTTTAGTTATATAACAATAAATGATTTTACAAGTTAAGATCCAGTTGATATTTTTATGATAATGATTTAAATTCTAAGAACATTGTTAGGGTGTTCCAAATAAAGCTATATTAATGGAGGTTCCTTCAGAACAAGATTAACAATGATTTCTAACTTTAGTTGTAATTATATGTAAGTACATATAGAATGTGTAGAAAGGTAACTGGTGTGTATATTTAAAATCCTTGGACTATTGACTTGGGAGTGACTCCCTTCCTTTATTATAACTTTAGTCTCGTGTAAATAAGAACAGAATGACCTTACACAAACAGGTTTTATCTTGTTATCGTTTGTAATTTTAACTATTTGATAATTTGTTATGAGTGAGATATAATAATATTATAAAGATAGATATTCTCTACATGCATTGAAGTGTAACAATATCTACCTTTGTGGTTACAGTTAAAAATTTCAAGATGGATGAGGTTTCGCGTCCAGGGAGGAAGATGATTTTTATTTCGGCACATACTGTCAAGTAGTTTGACTTCTAAAAGATATTATGTTCCTTGGTAGTAAGAAAATAATGAATCCAGTCAATGTGTTTTCTCAGACTGCCGCATAACATTATCACTGTAGCGGCATACAGGACTGTTAAGATAATATAAGTCGAAAGATCATAATTTATTAAAAAACATTCCTATTAACCAATAAAAACATATTGTTGTCAATCTTGAGTCATTTGTCGTTATCCACAATTTATGTGAACAAATTTGCCTTCTTAACGACTTGACGTAAGTAAGAATTTAAAGCTAAATGTTTCGTTTTCTTTATAGAAGCAACAGGACATTTAAGGCCACAGGGACAGGAAGCAACAAATGATACAGGTATATAATATCTATAAGTGATAATTACACTACTCATCCCAGCGTCTCGATTAAAATCTTGATTGCAACTTCATATACAATATATCATTTAAACCTCTTACCAAAATAATGACATGGACTTTCACTGATTTCCTTGTCTGGCAAAGAAAATTATTTGTAAAAGTTCCATATTAAAGGGTCTTCACTGAGTTTTTTTTTGACGTGAAGGGACCGATTTTTTTCACGTTTTACGTATAACTACATGTATATTACACTTGTTTTTTTGTTAAAGTATAAATCCTTTCCATAAAATTATGCCAAAGTTAACCTTTTCTCTCATATAGACGTGTTTTGACGGCTTTTTGTCCCCCTTTTTTGAGGTCTCAAACAGTAGAGAAATTCCCTATTTAGACCACAAACACTGTTTTTCGTTTGAGAAATGTTGTTAAAAAAAGTGAACACTTTTTCGGCGCGTCCCCCGTCAAAGGAGACATCAGGGGGTTGCCGGAAGGGGGATGTGCCCCCTTCTGTTTGGCGGGTCTGAAGGCGGGCGGTAGTCCCCCTCATCGCTAAGAATATTTTGGACATGTGACAGGCTAAAAATGGCTTCAAGTCGATCTTAAGGTAACGAGTAACCAACGCTGAAAAGCCTTTTACTCTATCTCATTGCATTGAGAAGTTGCAGCACTTTCAAAATCAGTTTTGATGAAAAAAAAGACAATGCAAAATAGCGATTTCTGGCAATTTTGAGACGCCCCTCCGTTGCCATGGTAAGATTGAGCATGTTGTTACAGAGGTTATGGTTCAGTCAACATATGTACAAATTTCATCAGAATTGAAGCATTTGTCATAGTTGTGTAGCAGTTGGAACTTGTAACGGAGGCTTTTCAATGACAACGGCCATTTTTCACAATATGCTCATGGGGTCAAAGGTTAAGAAAATATAAACAAAATTCAATCATTTAACGGTAAAAGTCATTTCGAGGTCAGGCAATATTTAATTGTTTTCACATATTTATCATTAGTGTTGTTTTGTCCACATATGAATCAAATCCGTACATAAATAACACAATTATGACAACTTTACCAACATTCAATCTTTGACCTTGACAGTTAAGGTCATTGAAAACTCAAGTTCGTGGTCACTTCAACGTCTAGAATGATTGTCCCGAAGGATGTTTTGTCGAAGTATGAAAATAACCCATTGATTAATTAAAAGTGTCAGCCAATTAAAACAATAATCAGTGAAAATAAGATATTTTGACCTTCAAGGTCATACATGCCTCAAGGTAAATTTCAGGAAGATTGTTAGGGTTCGTTTCATGCAAATTGATTGTAATGGGATGCTAAATGCTAATGGAATGAATACATGCCGCTTGTTTTATTTTTTTTAATTACTAAGAACGTCAGAGAAAACCCCACACATTGTCAATTTAGTGAGAAGGTCCGCCAATTATGGTGAACGTCAGAAAGAAAAAAAAAAAAAAAAAAAAAAAAAAAAAAAAAATTGCCACGACATAATGTCCGGTAGAAAACGCAGGTGCTTTCTTTGATTATTCAATTTGCTTCACACTCCAAATCAACAGAGTAATGGTAAATAATATTCAAATAGAAATAGAGAATTATACATCTGTAAATAGGTTGGCAAACCAATTTTCTTGCTTGTCAAAAGCACTTTAAAGACCTATGGCCGTTTGATAAATGCCCAAATATTGAGATCTTTCAAAGCCATGTCAATTTTACGGTATAACTTAAGTTAGTATTATCACGTCTGAACATGAAGTGTTTCGAATTGCGATTTTGTGATGTAAATGTCCATCATTTATCGTCATGCAAAATCTCTGTTAACCAATCTTCTTCTAAACGACATGGTGGAGGAGTGATTCTTAGATAATACAGAATTTATACAGCCATTGTTCTTTGAGCAGTTCAAACAATATATATTCCTTTGCATGTTCATTTTAATTCATTTACTTCGAGTGGATTGTGTAATGCTCAGAGCATAGATATATGGCATTTTGGATTTCCTAGTTGACTTTTATAAATTAAAGATCTTTCAAATTGACAACCTCTTTATTGAGCCAATTGCATTATTCTATTTGGGCACATCTTGTTTATAACAATGAATCATAAAAGCGATCAAGGGACATCATAGTCATAATATTTGTTATTCAAAAATAAAAAAATAGCTCAATGTTTTTCTTTGTTTAAGTAACACCAGAACCTTCCAGAACATATCAACTGCAAACAAGTGACATAGGTATGTTAAATATAATTGTGTCAATGATGCTACTCACCCTAGCGTCTCGGTTAAAATCTTAATTGCAACCTCAAATATCATTAAAATATTGACAAGGACTTTCACTTACTGTTCTTTGAATAACAATAGAAATTTCTTGTAAAAGCGCAAGGAAACGTTTTTGTTATTGTAATAACTCTAGGCTGAAGATAATAAATGTTCTTTGTCAGCACTCACATCTGTATGACATGTATATCTTTAAGTTTTCGAGTTTTTCCTTTATCAAGATAATATATTATGGATGCAACTAGTGGTTTAAGAATTTTTGTATTGCTTGCAATAATTTGATTACTGCCTGTTTTAGTAATTCTGCCCCTTTTTATTTGGACTATTAATGAAAATGTGTTGATAACACTCGAGCATTAACAGCGATGTTGGTGCTATTGTTTTAAGGACACCTGTTGACAAAGCCTGAGAAAGAAAAATTATTAACAGATAAACCTTGGAGACAGCCATCGAAATTTAATTTTGAGGTAAATAATTCAGTGTCATACCATGTATTTCATGAGATGTTACAAGAGTCCAACAATCTGCATACTCAATCTAGTTGATTTTAAATATTCTATATTAAATTCATATTACACTGGAAGAAATTGTACCTTTAATATGATATAAACCACTGCTGATTTTAAGTATGTCCTTTTAATAACAATTTATTGTGAGTTCATTATACATGGTTGAATGCAATACCGATTGTATTGGTATTGCTTTCAGCTGCGAATTCTGTATAGGCTCGGGCAGAACCTTGTCCAAAATATTCTAACAGCTTCGTACTAATCTAATGTAATAAGCATGGTTTTCAAGTTTTTTTTAGTTTTTTTTTGCATTATGACAAAGAAAAAACATATAACGAAAACATGGAATGAAAACCTACGTAAGATTTATGATTAATTATTCTGATTTTTTTTTCAATTAAGCATGAGCAGAAAATCATTGAACACATCAGAAAAATACAACCAGAAGGTAAACCAAACCTACTTATCTCGGGGCCTGTTGGAGCTGGAAAATCAGCATTTATCAGTGCCTTAATTTCCATTGGCGAAGGAACAAAAAATTCAAGAGCCCAATCAGGAAGTTCTGCTACAAGTTTTACTGTTAAAGTATGGTAGTAATTAATATTTTAGTTTTAGATTTTATGATAATTTTACTGTTTTATTTTTTATTTGATTGAACAGCATTCAAAATAGGTCACCGTAGGTTAAAATGGGTCATCGTTGTATCATGATGATAGGTAATAATATATTGAGCTTTCAAATAACATTTATAAACTCCTCATATACATGTATACTTACGTGGTCAATTTCAACATTTTATAAAATGAAAGCTCATTGTTAGGAGACGTCATTCTTTTGGACCAATTATTTAGTGTGTTTCATTTAAGTAAAGAATTACTTCAATACCGTAAACGTTTATTGTCGGCAAACCGAGGTTCAGCGTTCACAAGTTGATTTGATAATGCTAATATTCAAGTATTCATTGCATAGGAATTTTGATTGTAGCCACTTATACGTTAATAAGAATAAATATAATATTTCGATTTCAGTACATCGGTTACTCTCAGAAAACACTCATTAAACATTTCATACTTCGTGACATGATGGGAATAGAGCCAAATGACGGTGCTGGATTCCACGTTGAGGATTTCATCTACTTGGTTAAAGGACATATAAAGAACAAGTACACGGTTTGGCCAATTTAGTAATAATTTGTACAATTATTTTTATATCAGTGATATTCGTTAGATTTAAAGAAAATATGAAATTATTATAGTATTTTTTGTAACATTTTGACAATACATATAAGAGAATACAAAAATATGTGAACATACTTTCATGTACAAAATTGCTATCAAAAACACTCGAAGATGGATATAGTAACATATGCATTGTTTAGAAAAGAATGGAATCGTACAGTTGTAATGTTTAATGTATATTTGACGTATTCTGCCGTCGCCCAAAATGTATATGTATTACAAATATTAATACAAAGCAAGCATATTTATGTACGTATATTTAAAATATACAACCGAGCTCACACGCATTTATATTTTTATATAATTATTTCTTTTTCTAAAATCACAAACATGTTGCCACTCTTTATGACACCTTGAATATAACGCCAATGGAGGTGATTTATAACGTACAATAATTGTTGATACCGACTATTTTTCATTATATTTGATAGCTTTAGAAATACTTTCGTTAGTTCACATATCTGTAAACCGTATAGTACTGGTGTCAATTCATAATGTTCAATAAAAATATTAAACTTAATTACGAGTTTACAATTCATACATAGGAGCCAAAAAAATCTAATAAGGAGTCTAAAACCCCTTCGTAGGACTTTTATAAACTGTTTTTAGAAGAAAAAAGAAAACTAATTAGGAGTTTAAAACTCCTACGAATTACGCATAACTCCTACGTCGGACTTTGAAAATTCCTACGGAGGACATTTTATCTCTTACGTAGAAAATACAAAAGCCTACTAAGCCTCATAATGATCATTATTTTTATTTTATTCAGACAGACACGAAAAGTTGGAAGTCATTATATAATGTCTAAAAGCATAATATTTATACAAGAGAGAAAATGTGAAGAAAAACATATAACTGACTGAAAATGTGGGTAGAGCGAGATATTTATATTTCAATTGATACAGTTATGTTTATAAATGATATTATCATTAAATAGAAGATATTGAATGAATAGAGGTTCAATACTTGATTTATCAAATGAGTTGAACAAAATAATTATATTATTATTATATGATAAAAATTGCCGATAAAGGACAAGATATCAGAAAAATTAAGTAAATTGCATTAATAGAACAGACATTTACTCTAAGGACATTGATTTCAAACAATTATCAAAATCATATTGATTTCACACTTCATAAGATTGAAACAATGAACTTCCACCGAAATCATCATATGATTTCAAAATATAAATCATTATTAAAATCCAATATTTGTAAGTTAGCTGAGATGATATAAGGACTTTACGTGTACGATTATATCAAGTCACTTACCAAGTGTCTTATATGAGAATATATCAATGCTTCTAATGATATTAAGCCAACATATATAAGAAACCGACTCTTTTTGCTTTTATTTCACCTAATACAGTATATTCACATCTTTCGCTATACCCAGCATATAAGTGCTATACCCATTACACCGTATGTGTGTGTATGTGTGTGTGCGTGCGTGCGTGCGGCCGTGCGTGCGTTGGTGCGTTGGTGTGTGTGTGTGTGTGTGTGTGTGTTTGTGTGTGTGTGTGTGGGCAGTTCCCATCGCTGTAGAAGTCAACTGTTTGTCTATCTTACTAAAATTTTGTATTTGAGTACACGAGGAGAGGTATATTAAAGATAACTCCCGATTTAGGAGTTTTATTTATCGACGAGACTTATAAAGGAACTGGAGTATTTAAACTAATGTCAAATTGACAGTTCGATGTTCACTGACGTATGAACACATCTGTAGATGTTTCAAAATTCAAAAATTTACCATTTCATGTTTATTGTTGAAACTACGGCTTAAGCCGGTGATAGGGGACATGAATGGTAACCTACATTTTCAATAACATCCCACGAACCAGCTGAATCAAACCTCATCATTGCGATGTTACTTTTAATTGTAATAGAAAAGTAATGATATTTTAATCGAGAAATATGCCATAAAGATCAAAACGAAACAAGCACGCGTAATTAACAGTCTACAATATATGGTCATTGAATATGAGTCTCACTCTATTTTTAGACAGGGAAAATCCTATTCAGCAAGTGAATATGATACTTAACCCAGTGAATATAGTTTTATAAAAAAAGTTCTGTTGACTACTGTTTGGACCAATGCGATTGCAGCTATATTTAGATCGTACAATCATGTATGATAGTTTCTTCAGTTTATCACTAATTTTGTTTCAATAGGTAACTCTAGTCGTCGTTTTATGCGTTAAAGTGAACACATGTGTATGATTAATATGTGCATGTTCCTTGCAGTTTTAAAATTGTCCGTTAGTTATTTTGTAGGTGTTCGTTTTCTGCGTTACACCTTTGATAAGTCTCAGATAGTCTTCCGGTTATCCAGTTGCTTTTAGTTGATAATTAAATTAACTTTAAAATATCTCTGAAACCAGAGCAGACATTCCTTTGAAATATCTCCTCATTTTTTTTGTTTGAGTTACATTAGCACAGTCAAACGGTAATGTTCATTTGTTTAATCTTTATTTTAAAATGAAAAACTTTTGATAACTTTCCTTCTTATTCTAAATTCGTAACAGTTTGAAGTTATGAGTTGTTCTTTCCTACTTGTCGTTTTCGGGATTAAATTGCTATAAGAAAGAATTTCGCTTTCCTTTTATAATGGAAGATTATATGTGTTATTTTCGTCTTCATGTTTCGAAGATACCCGTAGATATGTGTTATAGTTAAATATCTTCTGTAGTGTTAAACAGTCTTCAACAAGCTGATCCCTCGGAAACTTTAGACACACAAATGCATAAAAATTGCAGACTCGGGTTGAGTCTGCATGTGAGGGATAATGAAGAAAATGAAAAAGGCAACATCCTTCACATCCTCTAGTACCGGCTTGCGCTCTTTAGGTTCTGGAATCATTGATACCGAAAGCCCAGAAAAAAAAAACAACTGTATTGAAGTACGGGGCAACATTTTACAGTTGCCACACGGAACTTGACACCTGATTTATCTTACCACGCCTTATGTTATAAGAATATATTTGAGTCCGATAGCGTATGAATCCATTACCTTAAAAAAACACTTTCGGATAAGTATTTGGCACCACTACTAAGCAATTAGTGAAATGTTTCTTGCTCAATGAAACAACGGCTCGTTCAGGACAAGAACCTCCGAAGATTGCGATCTAAAGAATACAAGGCCAACATGCTAACCGATCGATTACGTTACTTTCGTTTCAATTTCGTTTCAATATTCAATAATGTTTTTGATTAAAATGTTTTAATTCGTTTCTGATATATATGAATTTTGTTCATTTGATCCAAGGTCAGTTAATTCATTACAAGGGGAAATACTTATTACACTACATATTCTCAATATACTTAAGTACTGAATATCTATAATTTCAGTTTAACCCTGCGTCACCGATTACACCTAGCGACAGCAACTTTAGAGCAACCCCAGAGCCAATGGATGTTATCCACTGTGTCATCTTTGTTATCAGCGCTGTAGATGTTTACAATGATATACCTGAAATGTATATCAGAAAAATAGGTCAACTTCAAGACAATCTCCGAATGGAACGTATGTTAGACAAATTACGTTTTTATAAGATTTCAGAAATTGTCTTTACAAAATATCTGTATATCGGTCACCAATTATTAGAAGAAACAACATTATTATGTCGTAAGCTGAAAATGTCCCTAGTCATAAACATTTTCGTATACGTCTAATAATCCTTCCATAGCAAGCCGTCTATTAGATATCATAGGAACGTGTGCATAATAGTGTAGCTATAATCATCTTGTAGCTCTTTCAAAACATAATTCATACACGTTTGTAGTAAATGACAAAAAATGTTCTCTTACACAAAATTCTACAATACACGTAATTGATACATTCTATGTAATTTTCAATGAAGTTTTCAATAATAAGATTCTTTACTATAATAGCATAATTTACGTATTCTGTTAGAAATGTTTTGTCTGATATTTTTACAGTTATTTTCACGTGTATTTTATATTAAAGGGATTCCGAGAATACTCGTTCTAACAAAGATCGACCAATTGTGTAAAAAAGTTCAAGAGGACATCAACAACATTTTTAGGAGCATAAAAGTACAAAAGGTCGTCAAAACTGCAAGCGAGGTCTTTCATATTGACCAAGCGTCAATTCATCCCGTAGTTAATTATGAAGACACTGGGACACTGACACCAGAACAAAACATACCACTGCTTCTTGCACTGGAACAGAGCATGGTCTACGCAGACGGCCGTGTTCAACAAAGTAAAGATGATGAAGAAATACGCTGAGCGCTATAATTGAAAAAAAGTCTATACCGATTTTAACACTATAAATTTTTGTGACAGTTGTCTCTGTGATAATGAGACATATAATTATTTTAAGACGACAATTTCTGTTGATAAGGAACTCACAATTTACATAATTATAAAATGTTGACAATATCCCATAATTTTAAATAATAATGATAATTCGATAAGAAACTAATTTTCCTGTATAGTTTTGGTGAATGATATAATGTTTACTTCGTATGTTTCCTCACAAAAGTGAAGAATAATAAATTACATGTAATTTTCATTTAGTATGATTAAATATGATTAAAAATATCAGTTAAGTAACTTAATATCTTCAATGCTTGCATATAAATATTTTTCCTTAGTTAGAGAAAAAGTGAATTCCAAAGAACGCCCAAAATGACACAATTGTTAATGTTTCTTTCATGGTTTGATTGCCATTGGTCATTGATAACAAAAAAAATGTACCCGTGTTTACTTATACAGGAAGCTAAAAATATTAATACAGGACCTTGAAAATTATTTTAAAGAGATTATTTTCTCATTCAAATCTATAGCTATGTTTTCATATTTGCACCCACTCATGGTTGATCTGTATTCCTTTTGTACATCTGTATTTATATAAAAAAGTTTAAAAAAAACTGGCTAAAGTTAATTTTCGTAAATATTAGCATTAACGGTTGTCTATTGGAATACTACTTTTGTACCTTTGAAGAAAAACCTTATATTAAGTAAATACGGTATAAAATTGTGTTTAATTTGCAACATAAGTTCATTGAGGAATATTCCAGGCAGGTTTTGTGACGAATGGACAGACAAACCGAAGTGAATAATTCCGATATGTCAAGGCTACTTTGTAGCATGTAGCGCCTTCTGTGTAGCAGGCGACACACTTTTGCGTCAAAACGCCATATTTAAGGACAGTATGTTATGTAATAATAATAATAATAATAATAGAAAAAAATACTCGTTAAATGTGCACAAGTACTTGAGGTACCGACCAATCCTGTAAAAATTAATTCAAATTGCATATTAAGTAGTTTTAGTAAAATAGTCCAGTCAAACTTAAAGAATAAAAATCGTTAAAAGTGCAATAACTCTGACAAAAATTATTGAAATGACAATATGCAAACCTTACCTTGGACTTGATAATTTCTGTAATGTTTAGATGAAATATTAGCACCAGCAGTGTTTTAGAAGTGACGGACGAACGGACGTCCAAACAGACAAATGACGAAGAAACTATCGCTACATTTGCAGTTATGCTGTAGCAGGTGACGCAAAAATGATTGGTAAGACAGTATCAGTCTTTACTTTGGTAGACGTCGAAACAAATGAAGTACCCGCTGGAAGAATAATTTTGGTGCTGAAAAATATTGCACGTTGATTTTAGCAAAAAAAGCATGCAAGTTAAGATGTGGAATAGCTCCAATCAAACTATGAATTGGGAGATATGAACGTTTATAAGTTGATATATGTATTTGTTTATTTTTTAATTCGAGCCGGTATAAATGTTTTAAATGAATGACATATTCTCTCGAATGTCATATGTCATATGTATAAAAGAATTTAAAAATCTGTATTGATTTATTTTGCAATCACGGATGAGATTTATGTTCTATTTATTGTAGATTTAGAGCCATAACTAATTGTGCATAATTACGGATCATTCACTCCCTAAGTTTTTTCGGAGTAATGATTAAACTGTGAAAAAATGAAACATTAGTATTAAAATATCTGAAATACAGCATTATTTGCTACAGTCGCAACAGTGCGCAAGCTTTCGTAAATATTCGTTGGTTATGCAAGAACGAAATCATAATAATCATCATCATCAGCGGTAACAACAATAACCCCTCCCACCCCCCCCCCAAAAAAAAAAGAAGATTGAGGGAAAATGTTCACATATGAATACCACCGACTACATATAACGTACATGTACCTAAGCTGATCTTAACGAAGACACTCCATGCCATAACCGCCATAGTACGTAAGACATC